>NC_090768.1:23604963-23616995 GCF_036898095.1 Palaemon carinicauda
GTCTTGGGTTAAAGTTCTCTTGCTTGAGGGTACACTCGGGTACACTATTCTATCTTATTTCTCTTTCTCCTGTTTTGTTAAAGTTTTTATAATTCATGTAGGGAATATGTATTTTAATATTGTTACTGTTCTTAAAATATTTAATTTTTCCTTGTTTTCTTTCCTCACTGAGCTACTTTCCCTGTTGGGTCCCCTGGGCTTGTAGCATCCTGCTTTTCTACCTAGGGTTGTAGCTTAGCAAGTAATAATAATAATAATAATAATAATAATATAATATACAGTAGGAGTCAATAAACGCAAAACGTGGGATGGACTAGATTTTCTAGGCGGTCGTTCACTGGAGAGACCTAATAAGGGGGAGAGATGGTTAGTGGTGAAAGAAACAAAGGAGTTACTTTCTATTTTTCTTCTACTTAAATGATTAACACTTCCAAGTACAAGAAAAATAGGTAAAAATTAAAAATACCATAACAGATTCGAACAGGTGTTTAAAAAAAAGGATGGGGGTAAGAGTCGAACAAGGTAACAATGAACGTGTGCAGTATATCCTGCCATATAAGCATTTAATCTAACACACTACCCATGGAAATAGGTAGCTGAAAATCATATACTTTATTATTTTATGCTTTCTCGACAAAAATAATCTTAAAACATGAACCACCCACTGTTATTATCATCTTACATGATTGAATTACCTGGCCAAGATTTTCCAACGGAAACTAGATAAACTTTCCCATTCAGTCATCAGTCCTTTGACAATCATTCATTCAGAAAAATTTAGGTGACCCACTGTACCATTTTACGCGCATATACTGTGTATACTTTTATCCTTTTTATATCCCCAAATGTAAATATTTAAACACATCCGTTTAAGTTATCCGAATTGGAAAACAGACGGTAGAAACCTTTATTGGAGTTTAAAAAAAGTACCATTTACCATCTTGGGCAAACTGAGCCGAAGCGTTGACCTGTAGGCTTATCCTCTCACCTTTCACCTCATCCGAGCTCAGCCCCCGACAGACTTGACACCTTTTCCCTCCAAAGCACAAAGCAAGTGCGTTCCCCAAAGGCGTCCACTCCCTTAACAATCACATTCCCCCCTGACACAATCCCCCTTCCCCCCTAAATATTCTGCCTCCCCCCTTAACTCAAATCCCACCCTTTCAGCTCCCCCTTCCCACCTACCACCCCACATCCAGCCCCTCTCGGCCATCCACTGTAACCGGCCGGCTGTTCGCTCCCAGAACAACACCGACCTCCTGAAGTATTCACGAGGGTGAAGCTTGGACATGCAGTATTTTCCCGTTCAAACTCTATTCTTTTCAACATTTTTTATTCTCACTCAAAAATGAAAAAAATGGAAGGAAAAAATTTCAGGAATGCGAACGCGTACCATTCCAACTAATAGGAATAATCGGAATCATTCCAATAGGTATATTCCAGAAACGGTTGCGGAGGAGAACTTGATGGTCGAGTTCGAGGTGAGAGAAGAGAATGGAGGAGGAGGAGGAGGAGGAGTTGGTGGTGGAGGCGAGGAGATGGCATGTGAGAGAAGGAGAAAGACGTTGCAATAAAGTAAATGACCCAAGACATTTCATTCAAGAGACATTTTACATTTTTCAGTGGATATTTATAGATGATACGAAAAGGGGCGAACCAACAGATATATGCACCATAGAACAGCGCCCACAGCGCTGCCTACTTGAGAAACAGAACGATATGTAGAATGAGAGAAGGTAGTAAACCCAAAGTTAGGGTGAAAGAGAAAAAATAAGCTGAGAATATGAAAATAAAACTTCGTACCATTTGCCAGGTATAGCGTATGATTGAATGGCTAACTTCGAAGCAAGATCCATGGGGAACAATAGTTTACCAAAGGCCATCGCGTCCCGTTGACTTGCCCTGGATTCCGACGACATTTACGAGGCTGGGAACCCACGCATCTGATCATCGGCAAAGTTATGCTATTGCAAGAAGGTAAAATTCCTATGAATATTACTATTCATAAACAATCGTTGTTCACTCATTCCTTCGGCTTAATGAATTTATCGTGAATGAAAATGAATATCAATAATTGATTGGAGTATCAAAATTTTTCTCTATTAAATTCCCTATCGATTACATTTGAGACTATTGCAGTCAAGTGTATGCCTCATTCAAAGTTCTAACATAAACAAACACAAGCGTATTACATTTCCTCTTATTACGATTCTTAAAGGGTACACTCAGATTTTTTCCTTGATCAGTCTCTTTTTTTTTTAATCATAAGGCTCGGATGTGTTTTGAAATTACTGGCATGAACGTATCACAGTTTTTATTTTTACCAATATGCATAGAAATAATTATTCTCAATATCATCAATAGTTTATACCATAATCATGACGCAGATTTTTTATGCAAAACAATTCTATCCCTAACTCCAAAAATATTTCCTTTCATTTCATACCTTTATAAAAAGATTTTTTAATACCTAGAGACAATATTTCTTCACACAATAATTCCGAAATATATATGCTATTTCTTTTTAAAAACAAAGACTAAGCTGCAATGATAAATGTACCCTAACCTTTTCAGCGTGATATGTGAAGTCGACAAAGCTGTCCATCTCCTCCCTCCAGCAAAGAGGAGGAAAAAAAAATCTGATTTACAACCCCCCCCCACCAAAAAAAAAAGAAAAAAAATATTTTGGTGTTTCCAGTAATCAAACAAAACATGACTGGCTTCAGCTAAGCGGTAATAAGATTAGGACACCGAGCGACTGTGACGCCGGAGGCGTCAACTCACCCTTTTACTTGTATTGGGGCGAGGGGTTGGGAGGACTCTGCTTTGATAGGTGTTCACAGAAGCGTCATTAGAAATCTCAGAGAGAGAGAGAGAGAGAGAGAGAGAGAGAGAGAGAGAGAGAGAGAGAGAGAGAGAGAGAGAGAGAGAGAGAGATATTTTTAATTAAGAAATTGAACTAAAGATCTATCAGGAAATTCATTCCAAAAGAAAATTAAAAGGGCAAAGCTAACTTAAGTATGAAAATCTATACTACATCGATGAATTAATATTCTAAAACGATAATTAGGCCTATAAAAAAAAGTAGGAGTTAGCAATAAGCCGACCGAAATAAGAAAAGAGGAATTCTACAGTTAAAACAATAAATACAATGGTTCACCTTTAGCGGACTTTGTTCTGGTAGAGTTCTAGGGAAACTAATTCTATTAATAGTGCAAGTGGATCAAGGTCACCCTTATCACTTGAAACCCTTATATTGGTTTGAAAGTAAGGCTGTAAAACACTGGCTAATAAGGTTCATATTTCTAACGAAACGGAAATTTACAATTCTAAAAACCAAAATGCTCTTACACGGAGTTTAATGCGATCTTATATTCAAAGAAAAACACTTCCAAAATATATGGAAATGAAGAAGATAGTTTACGGCAAGACAGCCTTAAAAAGTTATATGAATAAACTGTGAAGAAAGAGCTCGTTATCAAGGGATCAAATCTGAAAAAAAAAAAAAAAAAAAAAAAAAATCCAATAACACTTTACCCGTGAAGGAGACAGTCTCATTTCCACTTTTCAAAATGCCCCCATTTCACACACACACACAAAAAAAATCTTTGTGAATAACGACAGGCGATTGTCTTTGAGAGTAAAATACAAAATAAGTTTAATATATATGTATACACATACGTTATATATATATATATATATATATATATATATATATATATATATATATATATACATACATATATATATATATATATAAATATATATATACATATATATATATATATATATATATATATATATATATATATATATAAACAACCCCAACAATAAGGCATCTTACCTCACAGGGGTGGCTCACTATATAATCACTATATAAAACAGATGATATTCACATTATCAATAATTCAACAGATGAATCAGGGATGAACACACACACACACACACACACACATATATATATATATATATATATATATATATATATATATATATATATATATATATATATATACATGTGTGTATGCCTATTTTCATCAATGACAATTTTCTTGGGAAGTAAAGTAATGGAGTTCAGTATTGCGCACGGTCAACCCTTCCCATACACGCCAGGCAAAATTATAAAATAGTCTCCCAATAACATTAATTATGAAGTTTAGATTAAATCTGGAAAATAAATGCAATGATGCCTTGGTAACCCAGGTACTTGGCTAAATTAGAAACCAGTTTCTTTCGCACTCTTCCGTAGCAAATGCAGACTTTTCATTGCGCATTTGTTTCATAAGTTGCACCTCCTTTTTCCCCTTTTTTTGGAGTTCCAGATCTTATTAATGGTTATTGGATATTACTATTATCTTTATTATGAGTAAAGGATGCGTATAAGAATTTTCTTTAAATAAAACATTGAGTGACATTAAACACACATGTAAATGCGGTATAACATGATGGGAACATAAGTATATATATATATATATATATATATATATAGATATATAGATATAGATATATAGATATATACATATAGATATATAGATATAGATATATAGATATATAGATATATATATATATATATGTATATATATATATATATATATATATATATATATATATATATATATATACTTATGTTTCCATCATGATATATCACATTTACATGTGTGTTTAATGTCACTCAATGTTTTATTTAAAGAAAATTCTTATACGCATCCTTTACTCATAATAAAGATAATAGTAATATCCAATAACCATTAATAAGATCTGGAACTCCAAAAAAAAAGTGGAAAAAGGATGCGCAACTTATGAAACAAATGCGCAATGAAAAGTCTGCATTTGCTACGGAAGAGTGCGAAAGAAACTGGTTTCTAATTTAGCAAAGTACCTGGGTTACCGAGGCATCATTTATGTATATATATATATATATATATATATATATATATATATATATATATATATATACACATATACATATATATATATATTTATATATATATATATATATATATATATATATATATATATATATACACACATGGACCGAGAAATTTGCGGGTATAGATTGACATATATATTTATGTATGTATATAAATACAAATATATGTGCGCGTCTGTCTGCCTGTCTGTCTGTGTGCGCGTGTGTACTTAACCATATACGCTTTCTACTTATAGGAGGTGCCGAAAATTCTCCCTTGCTTTCAACAAAAATTATGAGGTGAGGTTCTTAACCTCTCGAAATACCCTAAAAGATTTCAGGGGCTTCTAACTTTTCTTGAGGGTCAGACATCCAACAACTGGACCAGACCCAACGTTGCTTAACTGGGTTGATCGAACGACCGGGGATTTAGTGGACGTGTTACTGCCATCGACAGTATTCATGTATGTATGTAAGAACAGTGTTGAAAAAAAAAGAGAGAGAAAAAAAAAACCGGTAATTTCAATCGGAAATTTTCCGTAAAAATCTACTGTCCTCAGCCGTATTTTAGTAAAATACACGCGACCGTAATTTTTACCCTACTTTGTTATTATCTTTTACGGGTTGGTGACAGTAATATCACTCTTTAACGTCAATATATCAGTTTTTTAAACGGTAAAGGTCTGGCAACATTTATTCCAGGTCTTTTACCGTTTTTTTTTTACTGCAGATTTCTAACAATGTATGTATGTAAGTATTGAGAGAGAGAGAGAGAGAGAGAGAGAGAGAGAGAGAGAGAGAGAGAGAGAGAGAGAGAGAGAGAGAGAGAGAGAGGACAATCAAAATTACTGGTGCTGAACTGTAGTGGGAACATGAACAAATATAACTGAATCTCATAGTTGGATCGAAAGCCCATAATGGCATTAATATGAATACTCAATGCTGCCTTTGTTTCCAAATTCCTCCTCAGAGGCTTACCAGTCAAATGCAATATTATGTTGCATACAACACTTGGTCTTTGTTCTTCCATGCATTTTGTACATGATATAAATTTACGTTTTTTATTTTTTTTTGGTTGTTAGTGCTTTATGTATTATTCGAGTTTTCTAAAAAAAATCCTAAATTTATAATGCGTAAGTATGTTATACTTGTAATTCTCTTGTTTTTCAGTTTCATCAGTTAAGCAAAACTAATTATTGATGATTTCCCTTTAATGTACGGTATATCAGTAATATTTGTTTTTTTCTGAAACTAGATCAGTTCGTTTTTCACATACATATTAAGAATATAGGTAATTCGAGGTGAATCTAATCGTCTTTCGTACTTTTTTTCGCAAATTGAAAGTAGCACGGGCTAGTAATGCCAATCAAATACCTAAACTTGCAATATATGACAAACGGCTTTGGATGTTTTAATATCAATATTATGTAGACACTCATACTGATACTGTAAGAATCGTTTCAACTAATATCTAATAAAGAATAGTGTAAGCTTTGTATTTAGATTATTCAAACGGTTCTGTTCCTGTGAATATAAATTCCGAGCGTTTTCCAGGTGTGCAGAAACATACCTAGATTGTAATCGTGACCCTTTTAGATGCAAATGTTTCCTTCTACCTTTCCGGATCCCAAGGAGTGGCTATACTTTAGATTTCGGTTGTAAATAAATTGACGGGCTGCCGACACAAGAGCCCTTGTCACACGTAACGTGGGGGCAATAATAAACGAACGAACGATGTTGATAATATTTTCTTATTCCAGCCAGTGTTTCCGTCCAAGTCATGACCAGCAAAATGCATTTAATCAAACGCTGCTATTGTGGAAGGGTTGGTAGGCCATGCTCTTCACACTCCCCAGGAGAGATTAGTTTACCAAACTTTTAAATAGGCTCCACAAGGCACTAGTAGAGTTGGAAGACCCATACCTACATGGCTGAGGAGTATGACGCGGGATAGTTCCTAACTCAGGTCACCCCTTTTTCACACTTTAGTTCCTTTAGAGTCATAATGTTTTGCCATGATATGCACAGATGATTTTCATTTGCGATATGTTTACTGCATTGGTTTGCTGCCCTTAGAAAATGCTGTAACCTTCTGGTACTAAGGATCATTAAAACGTTACTTGGCCCTCAACTGCTTTGCTTTCAGCCATTTACTTTCCCTTGCTTTAGTCTTCCACGTAGATCTCCCGCTACTTAGTTCCACTGAGTCATTTAAAGACTCTCATACAGTTTCTCTTTTGGTATACTTTCCTAAATTTGGAGTGAAAGAAGCTGGGGATCGACGTGGAAGACTATAAAGCGAGGGAAAGAAAAGCAAGTGGCTGAAAGCAAAGCAGTTGAGGGGCCGAGTAAGGCTTTAATGATCTTTAGTACCACATAAGTTACATCTTTTTCTAGGGGCTTCCAACGAATGTACTGTACATAAAGTACAAAAAAAAATTTCGGTGCATACTATGCGCAAAACAATATAGGTGGAACTAAAGGAAAAAGGAGTTTTGTATGGTAAAATTATATATATATATATTATACTATATATATATATATATATATATATATATATATATATATACATACATATATATATAACATATATATATACAGTATATATATATATATATATATATATATATATATATATTTATTTATTTATAAGTGTGAGTGTGTGTGTATGTTGAAATCATGAAAGCTAACATGTCATGAGCATAGAATATGTATTACAGCCCACGGAAGGGAAAATGAAAAGACTTATGGAGTTAGTACCGTACTTTCGATTTATTAGTTATCGTTTAAGTTACTAACAAGACGAAATTACAAAGTACAATGAAGTCCTTCCACTTTTTTTGTGTACCTCTCTCTCTCTCTCTCTCTCTCTCTCTCTCTTCTCGTCTCTCTCTCTCTCTCTCTCTCTCTCTCTCTCTCTTTCTCTCTCTATATATATATATAAATATATATATATACTATATAATAACGAAATAGCCATAGACATAAATAATTAAAAACGACTTGATTACTCGAAATAATCTCTCAAAACTCAAACCAAGGAAAAATTAGACAGGAAAAATCTAAACTGTCGTGGGAAAACAAACCGGATTTGATAATAAAAACACAGCGAGCTTATTGCACTTATTCTGATCTCCAATTTTTCGAATAAAAGTCCCCTTTTCCCCCGAGCTCCAATGGGGTCGACCTTAGAGAGGAAACTATATTTGACATTCCATATTTTTCTAAAACTTACCGACAAAGGTTTTGCCTTTTTTATTCCAATACTTCCGAGTTTGCTGTTACGGTCGTGGTAGCATTGACTTTTTGTTAATTGAAAAAAAAAAATTCTGAATGACACCATGAGAGAGAGAGAGAGAGAGGAGAGATGAGAGAGAGAGAGAGAGAGAGAGGAGAGAGAGAGAGAGAGAGAGAGAGAAATATAAGTACATCTATAATAAAGGTTAGATAACAATGAATATGACAAAAGAATTCTGAATCATACTATGAGAGAGAGAGAGAGAGAGAGAGGAGAGAGAGAGAGAGAGAGAGAGAGAGAGAGAAACTAACCGAAAATACAAGTATATTTTTCGGTTTTTATAACAATGAATAGGACAAAGATGAAAAGGCGCAATTAAAAAAAAGGGGGAAGAGATATTGTGTTTGAAATACCATATCTAGTCTATAATATACCACTGAAGCCCAACGCTTCATTTACTTCACATTAAGTTTACGAAGCATGATTTGTCATAGAATAGTCAGTGGCAATAATACTTCTGGGCAAAGATGTAATCATAAATAAAAAAAGAAAAAAAAAATAGTTGTTCGATTCCATTCTTTTTCTTTTCAAAAGATGCATCTCTGTCAGTCGGAAGATTTCCTTCTCGAGTTCTGAATATCTGACAAAATAAAAAGATATTTTTCTATTACATTTTATCTCAACGACATGCCACACAAATGTAGCTAAACGCCTGAAGTATTAAGACGGCTAACATACAAAAGGTGAAAGGTAGACAGGTTCATTTAAATGTCTTCTATTTTTTAAACTAAGGCGAAGAACCTCGGTCACCACACCGAGGTTCTTCGCCTTAGTAGCACAGTTAAATCTAAAGAAAAGGAAAAAGGCTGAATACCTATACATAGTATACCTATACTAAGGACTTTCGGCCTGACAAACAAAAATGTAACAATTGTCTAATTTTTATTGAGAAATATGCCGAAGAAGTTGTTTTTAAAATATCTAATTTTTCCTTGTTTCCTTTCCTTACTGGGCTATTTTCCCTGTTGGGGCCTCTGGGCTTATAGCATCTTGCTTTTCCAACTAGGGTTGTAGCTTAGCAATTAATAATAATAATAATAATAATAATAATAATAATAATAATAATAGAATTCTTTTGATTGCAATAAAAAATATTTTACTCATAAGTAAAGGTAATCATCACTTCAGAAACCCCCGCTGTAACACTACAAAATCAATCGTGGTGTTTGTTTGGATAACGTGAAACAGTTTTCTTCCATCACAACAAATGCAGCTATCATGGTTGCCATTTTCACCATTGACCAGAGTAAATACAGTGCGAAGACATGATTGAATTACTCTCTTTGGCGAGAATTATGGGCGATAATACACCATACCTTCTATATCTCCAGGAAAACAATCATGTTTACTTACTGATAAAGTAAATAAGACATTATTAAATTATGTAAATTACTACATAAGTTTACCAAAATGCCTAGGTAAAAATAATTAAGGTACTAATTACTAATGGTTACTTTAGGTTAATCTAATGTTTAATGAAGAAACTATTTGTAAGCAGAGGAAAAAACCTCCAGTGGAGATGCAAAACCAATGAATATACATTAAATATACAATAACAATTTACCTGATATGATCCAAAGTAATCTAATTAAAGCAAGCGTAAGTAGCCATAAGAAGGATGAAAATAATTTGCAATGAATAGTTAAAATGTAAAAGGATAAGAGAACAGCGTTAAAAAGTTCAACTGAATTACATAAAATACAACTGAAAACCATAAAAATTGACTGAACAACTCTTTACAAAAAAAAAAAAAAGGTAACAAGATGTTTACACTACAAAAGTAAGCAATTTACTTTATTTCTGTTATTGTAGGCTAATATTAAATAGTCATAGCAAAGGAACTTTTGACCACAATAATTTTCCCTTTTACAGGAACGCTAACTGTAATTCCTTATTTTGGAAGGCTCAACGTAGCTCGAGTTATGATCGGTTAATTTTGTCGTAAGTGAATAAAAGGGTCCGATTCTCGGCTTTTGCTCACTCAGTTGACCCATCCGGGAGTTCGTGTTTCTTGCAAGACTTATCCCCTATTTTCATTGATCACGATAGAATGAAATCGACAACGAACAGATAAAGCTTTTGGTTGACATTGGTCACTGTGGGGGGCTCCTTTTGGCAGTGCTATCAATACTTATATTTAGATTCGTAATATTTGTGAGAGATTGACTATATCTATAACCTAGTATAAAGCATCAAATCAGTTTATTCGTATTGCTGATAATGTTTGCATATATTAAATTTTTTTGTTGAATCACTCTTATAACTTTGGTTCCCTTTCCTCTAACTTTATACTCTTTTCTTAGTGTGGGGGCATTGTGTTCCGTGAAAGCTTGTTTTTCTAAGTAAAAGACATTATAAACAGTGAAAGTCTTAAATATATCACTAGTAATATAAACAACCAATGAAGAGAAAAAATAATAATCATTATAATTATCCCTCAATTTGTAAAATAATATGTCCATTATTCTGACGAGTTTTGCAATGGGCGCAAAATTTAGATATGTAAATATATAGGTTCTCATGTAGGTTTCGTCAAAACCGTCATCACCAACTCTGTAAGTTTATCATAGTATTATATAACAAAATTCGCACTGCGTGAAAAATATTTTTTTTTTTTTGTAACTCTTAGGAAATTACATCAATATGAATACTACAATATCCCAAAACGAAACAACTACAATTAAAAAGACAATCTATAATATAAAAAGGGAAT
Organism: Palaemon carinicauda; assembly: GCF_036898095.1. Classification (NCBI taxonomy): domain Eukaryota; kingdom Metazoa; phylum Arthropoda; class Malacostraca; order Decapoda; family Palaemonidae; genus Palaemon; species Palaemon carinicauda. Next base: position 23,615,884 of record NC_090768.1, read on the forward strand.
AACTAAGTGATCTGACCCCTTAAAAAATAGTATTACAAGGCCAAAATACACACAATAGATAAACTTACAAGTAAACACATTCTACGTAAACACGCAGACATCGTAAAGTCGGTGCTACGACCAAGCTTCCAAGAACTGAAGAGAATCAATTTATAAGCGTTAACTCGGTTCCTAGAACCAGACAGTCAAAGCTGATGGTATGTATAAAATGGCCAGGTTTAAGGGATGACAAATGATTCTTAACCTCATGTTACAAAACCTTTACATTCCGGTTTATTAACGTCGCTCGTCGGTTGAACCCTAAATCTACACATAAGTTTATATTTACAACCTCATATGCATATATTTCAGTGCGTAATACTTTAACATAAGCAGACTGTTTCCAACGTGTGCAAATTATGCAAATATGATAAAAACTTCTGAAATTATTTTGAGAATAATGGGACATATGCTTTCATGCAAACTAAAGAAATGACAATTTCAGTACAACTATTGAACCTTACAATACCAGATCTACTATATATAGGCATTGAATACTTAAGGTACCCTGACACTTGCACGAATTTGTGGCACGCATTGTTACGACTCGAGTCGTGAACTGGCGTGAACTCGTCGTGAACTGGAGTGAACTCGTCGTGAACCTGTCGTGACATCGTGGCATGTCGTGACGAGAATTTTGAAAAGTTCAAAATTTTGGTCACGACAAAATTTCGTGAACGCGGCGTGAACTATGCGCGCACTGTTCGTGAACTCGTCGGGACTATGCGGGAAGTGCGCAAACTATGCTAAAACTATGCATGAACTCGTCGTGAACTCGTCGTGCCAGTTCGTGTCAATGTGGACAGGTGAGCTGTGATTCTGAGGTAATTTTTTTTTTTTTTCAGTTCGTGCCACAAAATGTCACGACTTACCACGACAAATTCGTGGCAAAAAGTCGTGCAAGTGTCAGCCTGGCAATACTTGATTTATATTAATACAATGGGCTCGTTACTTTCCGTGTATAATAAAAAGGCAATATATTAGCAGCCTCCGCTTCTTAGGCCCCCACTGTCAAATTCGATTTTTAGATAAGCGCCAGTTACTCCCTCACCGTCCGGTTAAACTGTCAAATA
>NC_090768.1:23619995-23629995 GCF_036898095.1 Palaemon carinicauda
TTTCTAGTACGGAAAAAGGAATATAAAAAAGTACAATAGATAACAGATAACTAGTTTTCGATTATAGTACGGAGAAAGGAATATAAAAAGTACAATAAATAATAGATAACTAGTTTTCGATTTATAGTAAGGAGAAAGGATATAAAAAGTACAATAGATAACAGATAACTAGTTTTCGATTTATAGTACGGAGAAAGGAATATAAAAGTACAATAGACAACAGATAACTAGTTTTCGATTTATAGTACGGAGAAAGGAATATAAAAAGTACAATAGATAACAGATAACTAGTTTTCGATTTCTAGTACGGAAGAAAGGAATATAAAAAAAGTACAATAGATAACAGATAAAATATGTCACGATTCTTACGTCAACTAGATCAACAAATAAAAAGCTTTTCCCCAAGTTTGAACTTTTAAAGAAAACACTTAAGACCTGATATAAACATTCTCCTTGTGTCTTTCACGATAAATTATCCGTCTCTGGTAATACCATGGACAAGCGTAGATGACATTATGTAAATGATACGAAGTTCAACTTCAAACATGTGCATCTCCAGGAGTTCGGTTGAATCCTCAGAGCTTTCTTAAGGAGTTCGTTGCCGTGGACTAAAGATCCTTGAAATAAACTCTTTGTATGCTTGGATTGTGCGTGAGAGAGAGAGAGAGAGAGAGAGAGAGAGAGAGAGAGAGAGAGAGAGAGAGAGAGAGAGAGAGAGAGAGAGAGAGACTATACAGTCATGTATCCTCATCGGAAATCAGATAAAATAACTGAATTATCAGAAGAGAGAGAGAGAGAGAGAGAGAGAGAGAGAGAGAGAGAGAGAGAGAGAGAGAGAGAGAGAGAGAGAGAGAGAGAGAGAGAGAGACTATACAGTCATGTATCCTCATCGGAAATACAGATATAATAACGGAATTATCAGAAGAGAGAGAGAGAGAGAGAGAGAGAGAGAGAGAGAGAGAGAGAGAGAGAGAGAGAGAGAGAGAGAGAGAGAGAGAGAGAGACTATACAGTCATATACCCTCATCGGATATACAGATATAAATAACTGAATTATTAGAAGAGAGAGAGAGAGAGAGAGAGAGAGAGAGAGAGAGAGTGAGAGAGAGAGAGAGAGAGAGAGAGAGAGAGAGAGAGAGAGACTATACAGTCATATATCCTCATCGGAAATACAAATATAAATAACTGAATTATCAGAAGAGAGAGAGAGAGAGAGAGAGAGAGAGGAGAGAGAGAGAGAGAGAGAGAGAGAGAGAGAGAGAGAGAGAGAGGAGAGCTATAATAAAATACATTTCAAACCACATAATCCAATAAAAGGAATAATAAAATAAAACGAGCATTACACGCCCACGGAAGCAAACTGTAAATCCAGCCATTGAGAGAACTGGCAGAAGCTGCCTCCTTATGGTCTGGCCTCGTCGGTCTGTGCGTTTATTCATAGTAGAAGTTGATTTCCCACGAGAAAATCACTGATACAATGGGAGAAAAAAGTGTGCGTCGTCTTCCATTGAAAAACGCTTCAGAAATAGCAGCTCATCAAAAGACTATTCAGCCTTTTAAGGTATCTAATATATAACAGTGAGGTGGTATTATATATGTAATAGATGAAAAGTTCCTAGAGTAATGTAAGATTGTGATTTGTACAAACGACACAGAACGTCTTTAATTTGTATTTCCCCCTATGGCAACATAATTCTTTTCACTATCATTTAGAAGTTATAGTAGTAGTAGTAGTTGTAGTAATGGGTGGTGGAAGTAAATTCTCGAAAGAGGGAAACTAATGGTTTAAACACCGTCCTTTTAGTACAGTCTTTAAATCATTAAACAACTGCGTGAAAAGAATCTTAGAGTATCAAAAAGAGTTTATCTCTAAGTACTGGAATCCACAGCACGATATAGAAAAAAAACCTAAAGTAAATGATAAAAAAAATATGCTGAAATAACAAGAAAAATGCTTAACCATAATAATACCTTCTTGAGAAATGTCAATGGAGCAAATATAAAGATTGCAAAATTACAGAGAGAGAGAGAGAGAGAGAGAGAGAGAGAGAGAGAAGAGAGAGAGAGAGAGAGAGAGAGAGAGAGGGAGGAGAGAGAGAGAGAGAGAGAGAGAGAGAGAGAGAGAGAGAGAGATACCTTCATGATTTCTAAGAGCTATAAGGTCAATAGCCGGAAGAATTCTAGAAGAGTGCTTCCTACTTTTCCTACGTTTCATTGTAAAACGATTTGATTATATAAACAGACAAGATTACGAATATTGTTGATGATCACAGGCCATCTATGATTTTCTGTTAGTTTGAAGAGTAATGGATTACAGAATGGGAAGAAAGAGGAAGAGGTACAATGGCATGAACCTCAAAACAGAATTCATGAATGCAGAGCCTGTGTGGGATAAGCAAGATGTAAATGCTTAACCTAACTTTATCAACAGAAGGAATTTCCTCCTACCTCGTTACCACATTCAACTCCCTTCGGTTTCCATCATAAGCAGATGTCACAATCAAAATGTTGTCACTTAAGTCTTCCATTTTTACGTTTCGGTTCTTATTCGCTGACTCATGGGGCCTATCTAAGAATTTCCATATGATAATAAACTCGTAAAAGAATCAAAACTTGGAACGACAAGGTAAGTGAATCAGTAATGATTACGGAATTCAAGCAGAATTCATTAACAATTTTAGGATATTTTGTTTGACTAGAACAGTCGGCGAATCGCATTCTGAAGGGCCGAGAATTCAAGTCCAACTTACTTACGTCTGGATGGATACCACTATCAACATAACTTTACGAAGCCTGCTAAGTAAGAATGTGCATATTATACAGTCTTTAACTACTGCTTCTTGGTTCTCCTTGCCCCTAGCTTGGGTGGAGAAGAAGATTTGGGTGTTTAATTTATATATACATATGTATGTATGTATGTATGTATGTGTGTATGTATGTATGTGTGTATATATATATATATATATATATATATATATATATATATATATATAATATACATATATGTATATATATATGTATACTGTATATATATATATATATATATATATATATATATATATATATACACATATATATATGTGTATATATATATATACATATATATATATATAGTATATTATATATATATATATATATAATAAAAAACACTTAAAAATAAATCCTTGTTTGTTAAAAACAGGATGCTAAAAACCCTCGGGCTCCAACAGGGAAATTAGCCCAGTGAGAAATGTAATGGGGAATGTAATAAACTACATGAAAAGTAACGAATAAAAATATAAAATATTCTAATATCAGTAACACGTTAAAACAGATGATCTGTCAACATCAACTATCAATAGAGACCTATGATGTCAACCTGCTCAACAAAAAAGCATTTGCAACAAGTTTGAACTTCTAAAGTTGCACCGATTCAATCGCTAGATTAGGAAGATAATTCCACAATATGCTCACAGCTGGAATAAAACTTCTAGAACACTGTGTCTTATCGAGTCTTATGAAGACAAGATTGGTAGAAATAACGGCATACATAATGCTAAGTAAATTATGGTACAGTCTGAGAATAGGCTATAGAGAAGGCAAGGAAAGGTCAGAATTATGAAAATCTTATGCAATATGGATAAAGAACTAAATGAACAGCGGTGACAGAGATTAATATTTAGATCAGGAATGAGAAATTTAATAGACCGTAAGTGTTCATCCAATAAATTAAAAGGAGAGTTAGCAGCCGAAGACTAGACAGGAGAACAATACTCGAGACAAGATACAATTTAAAAAAAAAAAAAAAATCCTTAGATCACCGAAAACCTTGACAGGTCTACACAACGTGCCATTTTTTTGTTGTGCAATTGAAGAACAACCAGATGGAAATTGTTTCTCAAAAGTAAATTTGCACTCAAGAATCCCACTTACGATTCTATATGAATTGCATATAGTTACGAGAGATATTGTGATGCAAAGATCTAGACCTACATATAATCATACTTCGAGTTTTGTTAAGGTTCTGAATCATACCCCACAATTTACAACATACACTAATTTAAGCTAGATCTCTATTATTAATATTATTATTACTAGCCAAGCTACAACCCTAGTTGGAAAATCAAGATGCTATAAGCCCAAGGGCTCCAACAGGGAAAATAGCCCAGTGAGGAAAGGAAATAAGGAAATAAATAAATGATGAGAATAAATTAACAATATATTCTAAAAACAGTAACAGCGTCAAAACAGATATGTCCTATACAAACTAATATACAACGTCAAAAACAGATTTAGCAAACTATAGGTCTTCAATCCGGAGATAGAAATGGTGCAAAGAGTGTAGCATCATCCGCAAATGTAAAGAGCTTCTTTTCTAGCATAAACCACCTATCCTGATTACTGTATATAGTATGAACATTAAATGACACTGTGCGTCAGCGTAATGATCTTTTCTCTTGCTTGAGGGTACACTCGGGCACACTGTTCTATCTAGTTTTTCTTCCTCTTATTTTGTTGAAGTTTTTATAGTTTATATTGGAAATATTTATTTTAATGCTGTTACTATTCTTAGAATATTTTAATTTTCCTAATTACCTTTCCTCACTGGGCTATTTTCCCTGTTGGAGCCCCTGGGCTTATAGCATCGTGCTTTTCCAACTAGGGTTGTAGCTTAGCATTTAATAATAATAATAATAATAATAATAATAATAATAATAATAATAATATGCCGCTCACGGTAAGCTTTAACATGCGAGTAGCCTATATCATGCTTATGTCATTTAACTTGTGTGTTTAATACATCCATTGAAGTTCCATTTTGATATTTTGAAATCGGCCTTGAATCTTACTAGACATAGCCTTGCGATACTCGCACAAACATGGCAACAAGGAATGATGTATAAGACCGACTAAACACCGTCTTAATTGGTGATCTTGACACTGCGGAATATCGCAAGATGCTAAAATAACCATTAAAGGGTTGGCCAATTTGATCGTGAAAACTAATCAAGGCAAAATTGGTATGAATTTCAATGTCTTTCAGTCATAAGTTATGAATAACTTTGATATGAAAATCTAAAATAAGACCAAAACAAATTCTCTCTCTCTCTCTCTCTCTCTCTCTCTCTCTCTCTCTCTCTCTCTCTCTCTCTCTCTCTCTCTCTCTGTCGCAGACAACAACAGTACTTTCATTTCATCTTTGATTTTGGGTGGGGGGTTGAGTGGTTGTTATGATTGAGGGGTGTGGGGTAGGAAAGGAGAGGGGGGCGAAGTAGCGTGCACACCCTCCTACCCCTTCCCCTCCTCCATGCGTCTCACAAGGCATACGGGAAATCAATGACAATTCCATAAATTAAAGGTGTATGGTAAAGGAGATTGTTGCTCTCCTGGTTACATGATGGGTGGGCGTTCGAAATGCACTTGATGAACCTGCGTTTACACCGATGCGTTCCTGACTGTTGATGACTCATTTGACCAAGGACTGCTTCTTAATAAGTGTCTCCCATCGACCAGCCATTCATCACTCTTTCGGCTACCTCGCAGCTGACAACAACAAAATACCGTAGGGCAAGTGTCTTTCTTCTTAATAGAGCAGGTGCTACCATTTCATGAAAGCAACCCTTTGGGGGAAATTCTACATTGCATGTTGTTATTTCAAGCATAAATGCGCTAAATTATATAAGCAAGTTACACTCAACGATGAATTGCAACATCATTGATCCCAGTAAACATTGTGCATATTATAACTACCAACTACTTTCTCGCATTACCTTGAAAAAACAATATTGGCTATTGATGTCCGGAACTTGTTTGTAATCACTTACGGTATTGATATTCTTGAGCCGCAGCGATAAATATATTATAGGTAGTCATGACACAAAACTGCCACACGGAACACCTGCTGATACACAGGTAATCAACTCTATTTATTTGTTTGACAATAAATACGGCTCTCGACAGGAAGGAGTACAACTCTTAATCAAGTAAACATTCCTGATGGAATAATATCAAGAAAAACTATTGATATTATGACAGTAATTGTAAACTTACTTGACCAATTGATGGACGTTATTCATGACTTTAGAAATAATGATTAATTTGAACAGATTCAACAGCCGTTCTCCTGGTAACATTCCTCATCTGAAAATGGATGTCAATCAACTGGCGAAAGATGGTTGTACAAAGCCAGTATGTTTGAATCTAATAAGCATCGTATCAAATTAATTAAATTTCAACTTTATTTTTCCTTCAATAAATTGAAACCGCGCCATTATCAAGATTGTCATATTGATTGCTCTGCATTTTCATAAAAAAAAAAAAAAAAAAAAAAAAAAAAAAAAAAAAAAAAAAAAAGGAATACCTCGTACAATCTTAAATGACTTAGCCAAACATTCACGTTAAAATCTGAACTTTCAAAAATCTGAACTTTTGCACAAATATGCATCAGTTTAAAAGGTCATCTTTATATTCTATTGGAAATCCAGGGAAATAACTTTAGAAATCCTACATTCCTTAGGCCAAATCGAAGAACGGGTCAATGACTTGACAGAATATGGCAAGGGACGCGAGGGTTGCGATCTCACAAAATTAAGTAAAAAGTATTCGAACCGAAAAGGTTTTATCACATATCTACAGTTTATGCACAAAGAATGGGAAAAAACCATATTGAACATAATAATAATAATAATAATAATAATAATAATAATAATAATAATAATAATAATAATAATAATAATCAGAAATATAAAAAACAATAAAAATGAGGAAGTAAGTGGGCACAAAGGGGATGCATGATTGTATCAAGGATGAGTGGAATGTTCAATATATATATATATATATATATATATATATATATATATATATATATATATATATATATATACATATACTGTATATATATGTGTATATATATGTATATATATACACACACACACACACACACATATATATATATATATATATATATATATATATATATATATATATAAACAAAAAAATTCTATACGTAACTTAGCCTTGTACCAGGCCACCCTTCACGGAGGAATGCACATACGGCGGCATCTGTGGAAGAAAGCGAGAAAAACCAGTGCAACGTATCGACGACTGCCATAAGGAATGCCTTGTCCAAGTTAGGTTTTGAACTGAGGCCGAGGCAAATGTATCTTCAGTGTGCCAATCCGGATCGTGTTTCACGTCAATTAAGGACGCCTTCGGGCCCCAATGAACAGCTTGCTGAAGTCTGTAGTCCAAGATGAAAACTCACTGAGGATATAAGTGAGCGATTTCAACGATGGATAGAAATGATTATACTCTCTAGAATACTGTTTTAATCATTATAATATTTAGAAGTATACACAGCATCGCTTAAAAGTAATAAAATTGGGTTGCTGTGGCCTGATTGGTAACGTCTCTGCCTGGTGATCGCCAGTCGGGGGTTCGAGTCCCGCTCAAACTCGTTAGTGCCATTAGTGTCTGCAACCTTACCATCCTTGGGAGCTAAGGTTGGGGGGGGGTGGAGCCTACAGGTCTATCTGCCGAGTCATCAGCAGTCACTGCCTGGCCCTCCTTGGTCCTGGGTGGAGAGGAGGCTTGGGCGCTGATCATATACTATATGGTCAGTCTCTAGGGCATTGTCCTGCTTGCTATGGCAATGTCACTGCCCCTTGCCTCTGCCATTCATGAGCGACCTTTAAACCTTTAAATTGAAGTATGACCTGTTTTCATTGTGTTCGAGAAGAAGAATCTAAATAAATAAAAGAACTCTTCACAACGAAAATTTGTTTTTCAATCAAAGACTGACTGTCCTAGAAATTGTTTTTAGCATGAATAGCGCACTTGCCCAAGTAGTCGATTCTAATAACCATAAGGTCTGGTAGAGAATTATTTACGTGGAGACCACAACTATTGTGGATTACATCAAGGAGAACACAGACTCATGGTGTGACACTCCACTTTTTAGTCAGAAATGGTGGAATTTATATATATATATATATATATATATATATATATATATATATATATATACATACATACATACATATATATATATTAAAAATATATATATATATATATATATATAGAGAGAGAGAGAGAGAGAGAGAGAGAGAGAGAGAGAGAGAGAGAGAGAGAGAGAGAGAGAGAGAGAGAGAGAGAATCTTATGTAATTATAAAATCATGACACCTCGCATACTCATCTTTGTAACACCATGAGAATCTGTTCTAAAATAACTTCGCCCAAAGATCCAATGAGAAAGTTGACAATTTTAAAAAAACTCCGAAATATTAAAACCTGGTGCACAGCGTTATTCACGTGGGCCTTTTAGAGCATTTCACCATACTTGTCTAAAACCTCACTACTCTATTGAAATTCTCAATTTTGAACCTTCCCGAGAATTTCAAAGCTAAAGGAGAAGAATCTGTAAAAAGAAAATTATACAACGGCATTCTTCAATGATGGAAAACTTTCAGTTGGTACGAAGGAAGAATAAAAAAAAATCACGAAAAAGAAAAAAAGTGGGCCTTTTCGAGCATTTCACCACACTTATCTAAAACCTCACTACTCTATTGAAATTCTCAATTTTGAACCTTCCCGAAAATTTCAAAGCTAAAGGAGAAGAATCTGTAAAAAGTAAATTATACAACGGCATTCTTCAATGATGGAAAACTCTCAGTTGGTAAGAGGAAAGAATAAAAAAAATCACGAAAAAAGAAAAAAAGTGAAAAATTATAAGAAAATATAAGCATTCTGATAAAAAGAAAAATCTTCAAGGGATGGACAATGCTATCTCTTGAGAAAGTCCATCAAGGTCTAGAATTCGTTTCAAAATCTCGAATTGTCAATATAAAACCGCGAATTCACAGAGATAAATAAAAAAGATCTTTACTTCTGTTACTAAGAGTAAGAAAATTCTTTTAACAGTCCAATAAAGGAAAAAATGGGAAAGGAAAAATGTGGATAGTCACTTTTAAAAAAGTATTACTTTTCGTTGAGATTTTATATTACAAGAACACATAACAAACATATATTATTAAAATTATGTGTAGAAAATTTTGAAAATGAGTTTTTTCAGTTATCAATGTGAAGGAAGTAATATATGAACAACTAAATTATTCCAGAGAGAGAGAGAGAGAGAGAGAGAGAGAGAGAGAGAGAGAGAGAGAGCACTGAAATGTATAGCAGACCCGTAAAATCAGTAGCAACGTAGTCTTTATACGTCAACCAACTATAGTCAAAACCGAAACTTTTCTTTTTAGACCTAATCTCCCATTCCGTTCAAAAGCTACCCAAAGAAAATTCCACGTATCGCTAATTACATTTCGGGCAAAACAAAAACAAGAGATGTTGACTAACTAATGAATCCTAACATTTCTGTGGTCGCATCTAGGTCACCAACTCTTAGGTAGCTTAATAACAATGTAACACAATTGAATGTATCTTAAATGGGAAAAGAACAGACAAAGGAGCGGCTGAATGCAATTATATAGCGCACAAATCTTTGCCCATAACAACAGTACAACCGGACTTTGTCTTGCATCAGCCGCACTCGGGACAAATACATCCATAAATTGAAAATCCTTTCAAATCTCGCTAATTGACCTCAGCAGTAATCTGTGATTTCGATTATGGCGTGCCGCAGGGCTAGGAGGTTTTAGCAGCATTTAAAGCGGCATCTGAAGGATAAATGTATACTTAAGGTGAATAATAATAATAATAATAATAATAATAATAATAATAATAATAATAATAAGAAGAAGAAGAAGAAGAAGAAAAAAGAAGAAGAAGAAGAAGAAGAAGAAGAAGATGGAGACAACAGAATTTCCATGATAATTTTTCTTTTTATGGTGGTTAGGTTATTTTGTGAAATTACATATCTTATCTGTATCACACTGTTTATTATGGTAAACATAATCATAATTAGAATTTAAAATTTCAAAATGAAAATCAAATGTAAAACATTAGAAAACGAGAGGAAATGCACCGAACCATACACTAAACTTTGGTTACAAGGCTGATTCTCTTC
>NC_090768.1:23637495-23669995 GCF_036898095.1 Palaemon carinicauda
AAAAACTATCATATATACATATATTTACGAAACAATACCCCACACCCAAACAAACTACCTGCGCTATATTTTCAGGTGTTTGTGGGTGGAGTTCATTCTCCATTAGCCAGGTGTTATAAAGGGCAATTTCGGATGATAGGTAAATTTTTAGACGTTCCTATACAGTCTCTTTATATTAATATGCAATAGCCTCATCTACATAAATACGTAAACATAATCATATATATATATATATATATATATATATATATATATATATATATATATATACATATATATATATATATATATATATATATATATATATATATACATATATATATATATATATATATATATATATATATATATATACATATATATATATATACCTACAAGCATGCAAATGCATATACATATATGAATACATCCCCATATTCATGTTTGCACACATAATTAACATGCTTACACACCTTTATGCATATATATTCCCATAAAGATTTAATTACATACATATAAAAGCTATTATATAACATACCAATAAATAGCAGCAAAGCATATATGTATATTTATATACAATAATTGTACCTAGATGTGAATGATACTGTAGCTTAGATCTGAAAGATTAATTTCACATAGGTAGTTATCTCAGGTACAGTCAGTTCTACATTAAGTAATTAAAGTTATTTTCTTAAGCTTGTAAATCTCTTTGTATGTAATTGCATGTCCTATGTTCAAGTTGTTATGAAAGCTTTCTTTTATCGAAAAGGACTTTATGATGTTTGTTTCTTATGAGTCATCTTAATGAACCAATTTCTTTGCACAAGACGAATTAATATTGTGATTTTTATCTCCAACATGGACAAATATTGCATTATTATCTTGAGCAAATCTGATACTTTTCTTATGTTGTTCAATTCAGTTTTCGAGTGCTTTACCCGTCTAATCAATATAGAATCATTCACATGAATTACATGGGATACAATATACGCATCCCTTTGTACTGTCAGGAAAATTCTTTATTAGGTCTATTTTTATTGTATTGATACTCTTAAATGCTAAATTAACGTTGAAAGTTTCTAACTGGGGAATTTCTTTAAAAGAATTTCTACAAGTCTTTTTTGTGTAATATAGTTTTCCCTGTTATCATTACCGAAGAAGGTCATGTTTTCTGTTCTAGTGCATAATCTAATACAATTTCAGGGTACTTCAATTTCTCACCTATAGTTCTAATCTCATTTATTTCGTCATCAATATATTCAGTGCTCTAAACCCGCAATGCACTTAAAAACATAAAAATTAATACTAATTTCTTAACTTTGTTACTTTGAGTAGTAATGGACAAATACGGAGATATTCGTTGACTTTCTATATACACTAAACTAGTCTGTCGTTACTCCTGTGTATACGACTGTTAAAAAGGGTAAGATCAATAATTTTCCAGCTCCCTAGTAAAATTTATTGACAGTATTAACCTATTCAATCTATGAAAAAAATATCTAAATTTTCATTTTCTGGCTATACACTTAAGTCGTCAATATACCGAATTCTTTTTTACATAATTAGGTATGATGTTATCTAAATTTCTGCTTTCAAAAAATTCAATATATAGACTGTTAAGTACTGGAGATAAGGGGTTCCCCATGGCCATACCAACACTTTGTGCATAAAATTTCCCATTAAATTAAAATGTACAATGTTTTATACAAATTTAAATAAATTCAATTAAAGTATTGTTGGAAAATGGTAAAATCAATTGCCTATAATCTAAGGTTTCAGATAGAAATTCCAACACGTCATCAATTGGTACTTTAGTGAATAGTGAAACTACGTAAGAACATGCACCTGGTTAAATGGGGGTATGAACTACACCCACACACACTTGAAAATATAGCCCATGTAGTTTGTTGGGATGTGGAGTATTGATTCGTAAATAACTGCATGTATGTTTGTACTCTCATTGTAGCATATAAACGTAGACCTCTCTGACTCCTCTCCCAGTATCTTGTTGCTATAAAACTTTTTCTACTACTAAAAATCTTCCCTTCGGCTCCATGAAGAACCTGGTTGTTTGAGACCTTGCTTACAGTCCCGCTCTTTGGGTTGAGCAGCTGGGCCTGCCTTGCCGAATTCTTTCTTGGTTGCGTTGTAAACAAACTGATTCCCATACTCGATTTTATAAGAAATCTGAGAAAAGATTGACATTTTGCAGTCACGCTCTCTGTACTGAGCGACTACACAAGAGCACACACTGGGTACCTATTGTTTTGAATTTACCCTCGGGGGCTATGACTTAAAGTCTAAGAGCCCCCGTCCGGACTCCGGAGCGAAAGCTCTGGGCCATCTGAGTGTGTGCATGTGTGAGTGTGTCAATAAATCAGTCCTCTGAAGAAGTATCACGAAACTAAGCCGGACTTGACCTTATATATTCAATTTAATTTTCCCTGCGGTTCTTTTGTACACACACATACCCTGTATACAAATATAATATATAAATACATACACAAACACACACATATATATATATATATATATATATATATATATATATATATATATATATATATATATATATATAAATGTACGTGACCCATCAAAAATTACTGCTAAATAGTTGGATATACAAACACACGCACTGAGATTTAACCCTTCCCACACAACTTCCCTTTCCTAACTACAACCACTCTTACCATGTTATGACTACTACTTCTAACGAACACCCAAGGGACGGGGAGAGACCGAGTACTTATACGTCTGACCATGAGCGTGACTGTATATATATATATATATATATATATATATATATATATATATATACATATATACATACATATACATACATATATGTATATATATATATATATATATATATATATATATATATATATACATATATACATACATATACATACATATATGTATATATATACATACATACATATGTATACATACATATATGTATATAAACTGTATATATACACGGTACATGTATGTAGGTATATACAGTGTATATATATACATATGTATATATGTGTGTGCGTGTGGGTGTATGTATATATACGGTATATATAGATAGCCAAACACTTGCTCTTTATCCTAATATAGGAGAGATATACACATATATATATGTCTGAGTGTGTATCCACATATTTATATACAAATTAATCTCCCATAGATATATATATATATATATATATATATATATATATATATATATATCTATATATATATATATATATATATATATATATATATACATGTATACGTTTATACATGCATGTTGAATGCACGAGTAATACACCAGAGACAATTTGAACCTCAAGATTCGCTGAGATTGAAATGAATTCAGTTAAAGATGTCTGGTTTCAGTTCCAGTCCCACCTGAATAGATACTCACCAGAACGTCAGCCAGGCAAGCCCACCCTCCAACTGTGGTGCCTTACCACAGCAGTGGCCTACCCCGTAAACAGCTTAAACTCAAGGTCCCGGGAGGGGATCGATCTGCTGCCATGCGAATGCCAGGCAAACACGGTACCACTGTACTAACCAGAAGGCTAGTTAAGCATAACAGTTCACTTTAACGACCGCAATAAGTTTACAAGAGATATATCGGTTAGAATAAATGATTATTGATGTATAATATTCCTACATCAATGGAGGAAAGGAATGTACGTGTACACATAGTCTTCTACTCACCTGTCTTTTCATATATTGAACATATAAACATCTTGGCGTAGCTAAGGTTGAGTGGAGTGGTTGGTTCTTATCTAGACATTGGCAAGTAAAAACAAGTGGATTAGGAAAATATTTGTAGAGATTTGACTGATACGTTGTAATCTATTATTTCTTTTATTGAAAACAAATGACAAAGATTAGCAACGCTTTATAAGAAAATCATAAATTCTATACGATGATACATTTTCCTCCCCAAGGACAGAAATCCTATATAATAGCATAAACAAATACAATCTTGACACTTGTATGTATACACACGGATACAAAGGGCAATTTCCCTTACTATTCTTCAATGACAAACGACGGAAGTAAGAACACACTGCATACTTACAGTAGGAATCAAACACATTTGTATACTATCGTAAGGTCTCTCTAAGTAAATTATGAAACTAGAAAAAAAAATGTAAACCAACGGAATGAAAAAACAACTACAATGATCACGAGGACTTTGAGTCGAGTTCAATGCAGTCAATGAGGCTTTAGAATGAACACGCACAAAACAACGAGAGAGAGAGAGAGAGAGAGAGAGAGAGAGAGAGAGAGAGAGAGAGACTTCCTTAATCAATTACAATGAGCCAATAATGAAGGAACAGACAGCGACAGCGACTTTAAAGACGGCGACCTATTTTCGACGGATCGAAGTACGAAAAACACTTCTTTTGTTGTTGTGATCAAAGATACAGAGGATCACAGCGAAGAAAACGCTTCCCCCTTTGATTGCTCGCGTAAATTTATAGCCATTCATATTGGCGGTTCTAGGAACAGGGGAGGTCCTGGTTGTAAAAACGCACATACAAGCAAACAGATCGACCTTTAAAGTCAAACGAGACATTAAATAGCTTTAGTCTGGACCTCGACATAAAACATGTAAACAAAAAATCAGAGGGTAACCAAGACAGACGTCAATCACTGGTGGTCGTGGGAATCAAAACATAGTGTATTATTAAACTTCACCATCACTATGGGGAAATGTATTATTATTATTATTATTATTATTATTATTATCATTATTATTATTATTATTATCAATAGGATTTTGATTAATGTTGAAAGCAGTTATTTTGAATATGTACATAAACTACCAAAACCCTTTTCTTCAGCCAGCAACATTATCGGTAGTACAACAAGTAATATCTCTTTTTGGCATAAAGTCAGCTAAATCTAAAACAGCATTGTAAAGTTAGTATCATCCTGGAAGAAGCCACTTATTAATAGTAAAAACTACTATATATAGAAGAATATAAATGAAACAACAGCAAAGACGTCGAGTAAAGATGGTTCTATTCACGTTCAGAACTTTGCCTTGGAGAGTAAGAAAAATATGGAAAATGGGAAAGAGGTCTCAATATAATAGACGCCACAAATAAATCAGCATTACACAAACACAAATATATATATATATATTATATATATATATATATATATATATATATATATATATATACATATATATATATATATATATATATATATATATATATATGAACACAAACATACACAGATATACACCTTACCGCTTAAATATTCAAACAAATCAAATTAAATGAATGACGTTATGCCATCGACATTTACAAGCCTGGATTCACTATTAATCAACTCGTAATTCGATCTATCTATTAAGCCTACATTGTTCTTTATATTGGCATGGCATCAGATATGGTTCCAACCAATTCGCTCAGTACATCAACTTTGTATTTTACTAAATGGCATGAGTCAATAGTACAAATGACAGGGCGACTCACAAGTGCCAACGTAATTTTCTTCTTTTCCAACAGTATGTTCATTCGTACTGTTACTCTGACGTATTTAATTAAAATCCCTACTACAGTGTACCAATTCTCTTGAAGTTGTCTTGAACTACACAAGACGAGACTGTTCAGGATTTAAACCCTGTGTTTAATTTTCCATGTGGTTCCTTACATCTTAAAATACCACATTCATGTGATTTAAAGCCCCAATACATACCACGTACAAGTTAATATCTTTCTGTACCCTCGCTCCCCTATACGTAAACGCACTTACACAAGCCGAAACAGTCCAAGAACACAGGCTTAACCCTTTGATGATGTTCATGGTAGTATATAGAAAAAGTACACCAACACCAAGGCATGGAAAAAATAGAATCTAAAAGTTTTGAATCTTTAACAGTAGGGATGATAAAATGAAATTGCTGATTCATTCAAAGTCTTCTTTGAAGCACCAAAATGCCAATCACCATACTAATCAGGATACGAGTTAAATATTTCGTTGTATTTTGGTGCAATAACTAAGGGAATATGTGACACTGAAGAGTATGGTGATATTTCTGGTTCAAGTTTTTCTTTAATAAAAACTACTATTTTTAGCCCATGTACATTTAAATTCTGGTCATAATAAAATGAAGAAACTGGTTTTCACTTCATCGTTTTAGCAACATTACATGTATGTAACCCGTAGTTCATTGATGATGAAATAGATGGGAAAAAAACTAACATATCCGAACATGAGCTTTGCACTTACTATGCTCATAAACAAACATAATCAAATTTACATACTTAAGAGGACCTCCATAATAACGCAGGACTCTCCACAAAATTGACCGGTGCACACTATCAAAGGCTTTTTCAGAGTCCACAAACGCCATCAAAAGTGGATTTCTATATTCTACACATTGCTGTACCACATACCTCAAAATGAAAATTTGATCAGTACAACTCCTACCTTTTCTAAATTCTGCTTGTTCATCTCTCAGCTTTTCATCAATCTTTCTCTCTAGTCTCTTTAATAGTAGCATACTATATATTTTCATGACAACTGACGTAAGTGTAATGCCTCTGTACTTATTACACATATACGTATTATTAAACCGATTTTCAAAGAAGGGGTGGCGCATGAAAAAAAAAAAAAAAAAACATATTTACAGCTACTGCTGATCATTGAAGAGCCCCTTTGCAGAATTTTCCCTCAACATTGGCTGCTTCATACACAATTATATATAAGGCGTATCAGCATTCCGTCTAATCCCTTCACGTATACGGCACTATTTAATGAGTTGGGCCTTAGTTTAATCAACTGTAACAGATTGCAACTGTGTGTAGAAAAGGGCATTGAGAAAAACTTCATCCTAAATACCAGACGAAAATTAAAATGTTGATACGCACTGTAGTTATCCCTTCAAAGAAAATAATTGTACAGATAAAAAGATATATATGAATATATTACAACTATAATTTTCCCTGCATACACCCTCCTCTCTTATACCAAAAACTTTAATTCAATGAACTTGGTAATTTAAACAGGTAAACATGTAAAATATCTAGAGAAAATTTCCTTCGAATTAGTACAAATAGATAAATCAAGACATAGAGAAAATTAATAACCGTTCAAGTGACTATATGCATATTTCATAATACAACAAATAAAATATCAAAGTCTTAACGAAGATAAAATGTCCAAAGTTTTGATACTGGTTTGAAATACATCGAGTGACTGAACATCCGTGGAAGCCAGATTATTTTTTTCTTTTTTTAAAATTAAGATGGGTTTGAATGATTAACTACTTTCTGTAAAATAGCGTCGCAAAATCATTGGTTTTAAAGCTAGCTAAAGCTTGGTTCTATTTGCCTTACTATGCAAAAGTCTATCAGATAAATCGCAATTACAAAAAATATTTTTTTCCTTACTCGCCGGTGCCCTTCACCACTACCAGAGAGCTGATTTTTGCAATAATTAAGTCTCCTTATGTTTTCTATTATCGGACCGAGTCATCTTGAGCGGTTCGCATTCAATCTTTAATCATACTTCATCGAATGCTTCTGATTACTTAAGAGCATTTCAGAATGAGTGGCTCGTTGCCAAAACAAGGTTCTACCATTTAATAACTCCTTTTTCATATCAAGTTCCTGTATTCGGTCTGACAATTTTCGAAGTTCCAAAAAAAGTGTCTCTCCCCCTATCAGGATGTCATGTAAAACTCGTCAAGGCTCGTTTGAAAAGCCATTTCCTGCCCCTGAATCCCCCAATTTGTCTTAATTTCCTCTTACAAAGCAAAAATACCGCTCATTTGAGGCGCGCGTACTACCCAATTTTTCACTTCTTTTAATTTCTGCCTAAAGGTCGTTCATAATAAAGTACATTTCAAGTATAACTCAGCTAAAGAGAAACCCTTGCTATACCTAACAAATCATTACACGAATGAGGATGGAACAATTTTAGATTTATAAAATGTATTTGATCTCGACATATACTCTATATGAACATACGATCAAAGATTAAATTCTTAGCCTTATTTGGGGCCGAGCACATTATTTCTATTTACCAGAGTAAAAAGTTTGCCGTGGAAAAGGAAAATCTAATCGTATTATAAGGATCTTAAGGATCTTCAACGGAAATCATATTATAAAACACTACGTAGGTGATAACTATGTCAATCGTTCGTAGTATGCCG
The DNA here is from genome assembly GCF_036898095.1 of Palaemon carinicauda. Classification (NCBI taxonomy): domain Eukaryota; kingdom Metazoa; phylum Arthropoda; class Malacostraca; order Decapoda; family Palaemonidae; genus Palaemon; species Palaemon carinicauda. The sequence continues at coordinate 23,645,636 of NC_090768.1, forward strand.
TTGTATATCCATGGATGTACTGAAAAAAGGAAGACATATCTATCTATCTATCTATCTATCTATCTATCTATCTATCTATATATATATATATATATATATATATATATCATCATTATTATTATTACTTGCTAAGCTACAACCCTAGTTGGAAAAGTAAGATCCTATAAGCGCAAGGGCTCGAAAAGGGAAAATAGCCCAGTGAGGAAAGGAAATAAGGAAATAAATAAACTACAAGAGAAGTAATTAACAATTGAATAAAACTAACAATAAAATAAATTCACATATAAACTATAAAAACTTCAAAAAAAAAGAGGAAAAGAAATAAGATAAAATAGTGTGGCATAGTGTACTCTCAAGCAAGAGAACTCTAATCCATGACGGTGGAAGGCCATGGTACCGAGGCTATGGCACTACCCAAGACTAGAGAACAATGGTTTGATTTTATTTTTCGAGAGTCCTTCTCCTAGAAGAGCTGCTTACCATAGCTAGTCTCTTCTACCAAGAGGAAAGAAGCCACTGAACAACTACAGTGCAGTAGTTGGTAATTTCAGTGTTGTCAGATGTATGAAGATAGAGGAGAATATGTAAAGAATAGGCCAGAATATTCGGTGTATCTGTAGGCAAAGTGAAAGCGCACCTTAACCACAGAGAAGGATCCAATGTAGTACTGTCTGGACAGTCAAAGAACCCAGTAACTTTCTAGCGGTAGTATCTCAACGGATGGCTGGTGCCCAGCCAACCTACTACCTACATATATATATATATATATATATATATATATATATATATATATATATATATATATATACCTTTTCCAGTAAACAAAGTCTCAGACATGTCCTTTTTCATGTTGGGGTTCGGCCATTTCATAACCACTCTGGCCATTCCAGATTGGTGATAGCGGGAGACTTTGGTCTGATCGCTCACAGCAATCCAACCTTTGCTGATCATGGCGATACACAAACCCTTTCACCACGTTAAAGTATCTACACTCAAAAGGATATATATATATATATATATATATATATATATATATATATATATATATATATATTTATATATATATAGTGTATATATACATATATATATAAATACATACATAAATACACACACACACACATATATATATATATACATATATATATATATATATACAGACACACACACACACACATATATATATATATATATATATATATATATATATACAGACACACACACACACACATATATATATATATATATATATATATATATATATACAGACACACACACATATATACTGTATATATATATATATATATATATATAAATATATATATATATATATATATATATATATGACTTGAATAACTACACTCAGTTAAGAATTGTTGTTCAGAGAGTTTAAGCTCCATCTGAAAAGGAATACAACACAGGTACATGATTGGTGGGCTATCCTTAAATCTGCACTCTTCGGTGTGGAATTCCTTTTTAAACCAGATGGCTCTGTTACCTACTGTCCAAAGGAAAAGGCAACCCTTTTGGGTGATGTGTTGTCAGTAAGCAGAGTAATGAGAAACTTTATCTTCCTCATTCCTGTTTTACTGAAATTAAACTAAACAGTTTAGCTTCTCTATGCCATATAGCTAACCTAAATAGTTTAGCCTCTCGGTACCATGAAGTTAAAACACTTTGTCTCTTAACTATATACAGCGTATTCATAATTCTAGGTATGATTCTTGATCGCAAATTTACTTTTGAGAAACACTTCCTTCTTTTTCTTTTCACTTGCGCAATATTTGGCAATTTGAGGTCTTTTTAGATATTCAATGATCAATAAATCCTAAGAAATTTTTTTTCTTTTTTTATTCTACCACGTTTGGAGTATTTTACTCCTGTCTTGTCTTCAGCTGCAAACTTTCTCCTTAATTTGTTGCACAAACCTTGCGGTCCATTAAATTTCTTATTCCTGATCTGGATATAAATTTCTGACACCGTCGTTCAGTTAGTTCTTTGTGCACGTTGCTGAAGCTCTTCATATTTCTGACCATCTGCTGCATGCAGATTTTCACAGACTGTGTCATGTACGTAGTGTTAGGTATGCACATAACTCTAAACAGTCCTGCCTTCTCCATCATTAAGCTCAATGCTACAAGAAATTCTAGAAGTGTCATTCCAACTGTGACCAGATTGTGGAATGATATTTTTTTACCTAGGTGTTAACTGAAATGCAGTTAGCACTTAGGTTCCAACTTCTTCTAGAGCCTCCGGTGGCATGATTGATAGCAACCTAGGTTCGATTCTGACATGACATAGAAATATGTTCTTATATATATATATATATATATATATATATATATATATATATATATATATATATATATACTGTATATATATATATATATATATATATATATATATATGTATATATATACATATATATATATATATATATATATATATATATATATACTGTATATATATATACATATATATATATATAATATATATATATAAATTTATATATATAATATATATATAATATAATATATATATATATATATATATATATATATATATATATATATATATATAAGTAGAATTCTACATAGACGATGGAAAGTAAAACAAAATCCAATGCTATATAAAAGCGTCATTGAATGACATAAAAAGAATGAATGGTTATTGTAAGTGTATCTATAAATACCACGAGTGAGATCGAAGAGACAAGAAAGACCTGTACCGTTACAACATAGTGAGTAGAGTTTCTTTCATGGAAATTATAACCTTGAGCAACGTCTTAAGGAGAACATCCTTAACGATAATCCTCATCTTATATAGCGTGGGTGGTTACCATGGAGACAAGTCAGTCATACCTGTTTACCTGCCTTCATAAATAGGGAGAAACGAGTAGATATACACTGACTACGGACATACTGAGAGAGAGAGAGAGCGAGAGAGAGAGAGAGAGAGAGAGAGAGAGAGAGAGAGAGAGAGAGAGAGAGAGAGAGAGAGAGATAGTATAACAGCAAAGGAGGGAGCGAAAACGGGAAGATAGAATACCTGATAGAAGCTATAAATAGAAGTCAAGCGCGCTGTAATCATGAAAGGGGTAAACACGTGACGAGGTAAGGACCTCGTAAGTGGGTGTTCCGTAGGTAGACGTTTAATGATGTGACTTTTGTGATGGCTTGCCGCCTTCCTCTTTGCCTCTTTCTTACTTCTTGCTCACTGGTTTGCTAATAAATTGTTATACAGAGGTGGCGTTGTGTATTGCGTAGACACCTTTCGGTGGTTGAGTAATTGGCTTTGAATATATGCGTTTACGTTTAATTATTTATCTGTTTTTCCAGTATAAGTTTCTTTTAAGAAAAAAGAGAATTCCGTAACATAATCCCATTCAGCTTCTTCACGACATTGTTTCCTCCCATTTTTCTTTCTCTACTCTTATTTAATTCTTCAATTACTTTAGGACAATCTTAATTGAACCTTTCTCCCTTCCATCAATGCTTAACTTGTCTCTGAAAGATCTCCAACTTAGACTGCTTGTGAATTATGTTGATTGCTTGGATGGTGCAAGTTCAATCTTCGACCATTCATTATAAAAGATTTATTTTGTACCGTACTTGACCGTCCATGTTTGGGGTATTTCTGTCCTATTTGATGTTCCTCGTCCTTTTAGCCCTTTTCGATGGGATTACAAAAATAAAAAGAAATTCGTTATAACTGTGATCCAACTCTCAGCGAATCGTTTATCTCTCTCTCTCTCTCTCTCTCTCTCTCTCTCTCTCTCTCTCTCTCTCTCTCTCTCTCTCTCTTCTACCAGAAAGCTTTAAAATTATAAAGCTCCACCCTTCGAACTTTTTTTGCTTTATCCTCGTTTTCTGATGACCTGGGCTAAAAAAGGGCGTTAGGTTACTTGTATTGATGGACTTTCACTTAAATTTGAATATCACAAGATTAGATATGACTACGTCTTTAGCTGTGGCCATTTTTTAAATGGTCACCCCAACATAATAACACATGGTTGTACTTAAAGTTTCCTGATCGCTGATTGGTTGGACAAGATAATTCTAACCAATCAGCGACCAGGAAACATTTCCGAGCTAAAAGGGCACCGTTGCGAGTCGGTGCAAATATGACTCGCTAAAAGAAATGGACTATAGGTGACTAACCTTGGAAGTGAGGAAGCTAAGTGGATTAACGTCTCTATGAATAAAGGAGACTTCGTGAGTTTTGATTATTTAAGTATCTTTGATATGTTAAACCTTATTTGACATTAGGTGTAACCGGTAACCTTTACTCTCTCTCTCTCTCTCTCTCTCTCTCTCTCTCTCTCTCTCTCTCTCTCTCTCTCTCTCAGAATATATTTGAGGGCACATTCACTTTTACTGTTATTTATTAATACACTCCTTATATGAAATATTTGCAATGTTAATGAATAGAGCAGAAACACAGACATAGTATATATATATATATATATATATATATATATATATATATATATATATATATATATATATACATATATATACATATATATAAACATATTTATATAAATATATGTATATATACAGTATATATATATATATATATATATACATATATATATATATATATATATATATATATATATACATACACGCATACACAACCAAGCATATGCACAAACACACACGAGTGTACATATATATGTATGTATGTATGTATGTATGTACAAATATATAGATAGATAGATAGATACATAGATAGATAAATAGCGTTGGATAGAACACTTTAGTGAGGTCATAAATAGGAAATATGAAGGGAATAATTTGATTGATATACCTGAAGCTGATGAAGACCCTGGTGTGCCCATGAATGAATTCAGTGTTTGAATTAGAAGTTATCATAATGAGAAAAAAAAAAAAAAAAAACACACACACACACACACACACAGGAGATGAAAAGCCCCTGGATATGATGGAATAACTGCCGAGATGATACTGGCCGAAAATGAAGTGGCTCTCAGAATACTTACAACATTATGTTTTAGAATGTGGCATGAATAAGCAAAACCTGATGAATGGGAATTAGAAGTGTTGGTGTAAATGGCTAAAAAGGGAGACCTGACTGATTGCAATAATCATAGAGGCATCACATTTACGTCGATTGTCATGAAAATATATAGTATGCTTATTCTAAAGAGACTAGAGAGAAGGATTAATGAAAAGCTGAGAGATGAACAAGCAGGATTAAGAAAAGGTAGTTGTACTGACAACATTTTCATTTTAAGACATGTTGTACAGCAATATGTAGAATACAGAAATCCACTTTTGATGGCATTTGTGGACTATGAAAAAGCCTTTGATAGTGTGTACCGGAAATCCTCTTAAATATGTTAATGTTAGTGGAGTCCTATCAAATGACTTTCCAGTGAACAGCGGAGTACTGCAAGGGACTGTGTTGTCACCTATGTTGTTTATCCTTCTCATGGATTTTGTAATGCGTGGAACAGTTGGAGATAGTGGAGAAGGATTGTACTGGATTGGTAATAGGAAAATAACTAACCTAGAGTATGCTGATGACACTGTCCATATTAGCAGAACACCAAAGGATTTGCAATGCTTGCTTACCAGAATAAATGAAATATCAAAGGAGGCTGGCCTCAAGATAAATAGAACAAAGACAGAGAAGCTGAGAACAGAGTATGCAACGGGAGATGAAATATCATTGGAAGGAGAAAGGATTACTGAGGTAGAATCATTTAAATATTTAGGAAAGATGATCTCTAATACAGGGTTTTTGGAATTGAATTTTGGAGAAAGATTTAAAAAAAGCAAATCAGACAATGGCTAGGTTTAGAAAAATTCTGAAATCAAATCGCCTGGAATTACATATAAAAAAGTCTATATATCAGTTTAGTGAGGTCGGTGTTACTGTATGGACATGAGTCACGTTATGACAATGAAACTATCTCCAATTGAATTAGCAGATTTGAGAAAAAAAAACCCTCAGAAGAATATGAAGAATATTGGAAGTCAAATAGCAGGACAGGATTAAAAAATGAAACTGTAAGAGAGATTACTCGAGTGCCATCTGTGGATGAGATCATGGTGCGAGGTAGATGGAGATGGTTTGGGCATGCTCTTTGCACTCCTCAACAGAGATTAGTTCACCAAACATTTAACTGGGCTCCACAAGGCACTAGAAGAGTTGGAAGATCCGGCGGCTGAGAATTATGAAGCGTGAAGTCGGAGATGATGAATGGAGAAGATTGAATTAAAAGCATACATAAAGAGAAACGATTATACAAAAATCAGCCTATGCACCTCTACGATAGTAGCATATTCACTGTTTATATGAATTTTATCTTGAAAAGAATACAAAACAGGAAATATAAATATTTCCTCGATAGATCATTATTACGCATTGCAATCCGTAAAATCTGGGAACTGCATCGGCATACGACACCTCCGCACAGTACCACAATTGACAGACTCATCAGGGTTATTAGTCGTCGTTAATCAGGGTAAACCATTATGTTGCCCATACTCACCTTGGAACCGTCTCAGAATATTCCATTGTAATGGAATACGGCTCATGGCATTACGAAGAGATCACGCCTACCACTGCCCAACGCATTGTATTTCATGATTGAACTGTTAATCACCGTATAATGAGCAGGGAGGATAATGGCATAATGCACGCATTATACTCGTTCTTTGTCCTCGGGCATTAACGACTGTTATGCAAGAAAAATTAGAATTCTCTGTGATGGTGAGCATTTACAGGGGGGTAATGAGTCTCAAAAGTATTTCTTGATAACAGCAGGCCCTGGTAATGAATTGCAGCTGTGTTGGCAGGTGGGCGGTCAATCAAAAAAGATCAAAGGACCTAACAAATGTGATCCGAGTGCTGTATCAGACATTTTGGCTGACGATGCTACCAGTGGTTAGGAAGTGCAATTAGTTGAAGATGGAGCAATGACTGATTACCGCTGAATGAAGGGCTGAGCTTGCCTTTGAGAGGAACGATTATCGCTACAGCAATATTAACCTGCAGTCTATCCAGGTGAAAATGAGTATTCGTGTCTGTTATGTTCAGGAAGAGGGCAAGATACTAGCAACCTTGTCTCCAAAGACCTATTGAAAGATTGGAAGGTTGTATAGACTGGCAGAGAGAGAAGAGAGAGAGAGAGAGAGAGAGAGAGAGAGAGAGAGAGAGAGAGAAAGAGAGAGCCGAGTGGAAGGACATGTCTGAGGCCTTTTCCCTGCAATGGACTAGTTACGGCTGATGATGATGATGATGATGATACATACACACACACACACACACACACATATATATATATATATATATATACTGTATATATATAATTTATTTTTACATCTATACAGATGAGTAGCTCTTTACGTTTAAGTACAAATTTTGGCTGGGGGTTGTTTGATTGTTTGATAATGCTAGTTACCTGACAATGTTTTTCTATCATTTCTTTTATTATTCAACTCTTTTTTGTATTTTATATTATTTTACATTACTTATTGACGTTCTTAAATCGTAGAAGTGTTTATTAAAATACACGAAAGCGCTAGGTAATAAGGCTTTTATTATTTTCTACACTCTCTCTCTCTCTCTCTCTCTCTCTCTCTCTCTCTCTCTCTATATATATATATATATATATATATCATCATCATCATTATCACCATCTCCTCCTATGCCTATTGACGCAAAAGGCTTAAATTAGATTTCGCCAGTCATCTGCTACTTCACGTATCATAGTCCTCAACCATGTAGGGCTGGGTCTTCCAACTCTTCTAGTGCCTTGTGGAGCGGAGTTGAAAGTTTGGTGAACTAATCTCTCTTGGGCAGCGCGAAAAGCATGCCCAAACCATCTCCATCTACCCCTCACAATGATCTCATCCACATAAGGCACTAGGGTAATCTCTCTTATAGTTTCATTTCTAATTCTGTCCTGCCATTAACTTTCAATATTCTTCTAAGGGCTTTGTTCTCAAATCTACAAAATCTGTTGGATATTGTTTCATTGTCATACCATGACTCAAGTCCATACAGTAACACCGATCTCACTAAAATGATATATAGCCTGATTTCTATATGTAATTTAAGGCGATTTAATTTCCAAATTTTACTTAACCTAGCCATTATCTGATTTGCTTTCAATCTTTCATGAAACTCCAATTGTAAAGATCCTGTATTAGAGATGATAGTTCCTAAATATTTAAATAATTCCACCTCATTAATCCTTTCTGTTTCAAATGATATTTCATCTTCCATTGCATTGTGTATATAGATAAGATAGAGCCTATACTGACCATATGCAACTATCCATAACATTTAAGAAGTCTTTCCCTAAAAGATTCCTTAATTAAGACGATAGATGATTAACACAGAGCCCCTACATTTCATCAAGATCCGAGATAATCCTATTGGCTCAAGGCTCTAATTCAAGAGGCAGAATTCAAAACAAACTGAAAAGGATTAAAAAATAAAGCAATATAATAGTCACGTTACGTACCGTTAAAGTATCTTAATTTTGAATATTTTTATAGGTGCAGTTGTCAAAAGCCCTTGCTTTAGTCTGGATGATGCTAAGTCTAAAGGCGAGTTTTATTATTCGTAGAGTATTGTTGTTAGCCCGGAAGAGGACTTCTTAAAACATGAGCCTTCTACTAGGCTTAATAGGCCTCCAGCTGACTGATTTTTTACCTTTGCTCTTCATTTATATCTTTTAGTCTTATCCCACATAACAGTCCAGCTCCTTTAAACTTGTCTTGTTTTATTTTCCTCCCTAATTTTATCAAATACTTTAAGACAGTCCCTTTGCCACTATAAAAGGACTCTCTGTTTTGGTTTATCTATTTCGAGTTAATAATATGAACAAGTGCTTTCAAAGGACCCAAACTCCAGTCTGCCAAAAGGTAGCCCTCCCCAAAAGTAATTTTCTTATCTCTCCTAAAATCTATCAAATTACTTGTTAATCACGAGTCCCACCTTTTGGTAATATGTTCGTCAAAATCTGACAAATAAATAATAAAAACCTTGTCGGAGGCAATAATAAATAAAGTTGTTGCCATGGCAAAAATAACATATAATAGAAAGGTGAAAGACATCAATGCCCCGTATTGTAATAATAATAATAATAATAATAATAATAATAATAATAATAATAATAATAACTGCAACTACATTTCTACATGTTTGATTACGACCTTGAAATATACGACGAGTAACTCTCGCGTGACTTCAAACGATTCCGAAGCGCTATCCACCAGAAAGAGACCGTCATCGCAGACTGTGTGCCATTTGAGACCCGGAATTCGATTATCGATTCTTTTGAACTGATACTGGAAAGGTCAAAGTCATCAGAAGATACAAAATATTCTTTTCTTAAAAGGCTCGCTTATTCGGATACTTAGGATTCGGTAAAAGAAAGTTACCAATCCACTCGAAATTCTAGAGAAAGCGGTAATTCTTCATTTTGGAATATGAATAAAATGCATACACAATTGCAAATTGCATTATAAAGTACTCTGCCTTTTTTAAAACTTTAATTAAGAAATACACACTATACGAACGTCTATCTCTATCTACCTATATGCTAATATACATATCTATATCAAACACACACACATATAATATATATATACATATATATATATATATATATATATCGTGCTTCTATTCAAGCATGATATTGTGTTGATTTTCATCCATATGTATGTATATATATATATATGTATATATATATATATATATATACATATTCATATATATATATATATATATATATTGCTTTCCTTGATTTTGCTAAACATTCATTTTTCTCTTTACACATACTACACACACACATACACACACACACACACATACATACATACATATATATATATATATATATATATTGAAAGACTAGCTTCCATCGATATACAAACGCATGAAAACATTAAGAGAGAGACCTACATAAAACAGAAAAATGTCGTGTGACGAAATCTAGAGCATTCAAGTCAACAGAAAATAACCATCATCTATATGAATGTGTTATAGGAATAAAAAAAACCGGAATGCGTTATTGATTCGTCTGGAATAGTTGCCAATCAGCTCAGAATGACCTCTCTTTAGATCTAGCAACAGTCTGGCATTTCCAAACTTATTCTTTTCCAGGGAATCAATACCGTCTGCTTTTAAGAATCTCACACACCTACGGTCTGGTGACACCTGAAAAACCGCCTCAAAAATAACAGCTGCTCGAAGGTAAGCTCTCCCTCTATCAACAGTGTTATAATTAAAGCCAATTTTTCATCTCTCTCAACATAATTATTTGCCAAATTTCAATATTTTTTTTTTAAATAATTCCTCATTCTAGAAATAAAGTTGACTTTCAACGCAAGAAGACTGAAATCGCAAAGCTGATGGTAACAAATAAGTAAAGGACTTCGCACAGAAGTATATAACAGAAATTATATCTACGCGCAAAGGGATGGACATATATAGATTCATTAATGAAGTCGTAATGCAACCAAGATACTGGAAAATGCCATTGGCCTTTAACTGCTATGGTATCTATAGCAATTTCAGTGAGTTTGCCTACGAACTATTAATATTTTAAAATTGATTTTAATGTGTTTCCGTACGAACTAAAAGATTTGAAAATTTAGCCACATAAAGAAAAAATAAAAGCTAGTTTAATCATAGTTTACACACATTGCATGATATTCAAGTAAATTGTAAACTATATCTGATATCTTATAAGATCCGTCAAATAAATCGAATTAGCGCCGGTAAAAAGTCAACGACGATGTAGATAAATGGCAAGGAAAACCTCGATTCTATCATCGTCAGCAAACCAAAATATACTTTGTAAAGACCAATACTGATTCCTAACAAAAATCGTAGTAAAGTTTATACCAATTGTAAAAGATACGAAATTAGTAGTGGTTTGGCCTAAAAACCAAGGTCGCTGCATATGCAGATGACGCTACTCTCTTTCCATTAATTCCATATCCTGAATGTAGATCTGGAGTTGCTGGAACCCTTAATTCAGCTAAAATTAGTGCATGGTGCAAATTATGTGGTATGCAGTTGAATCCTAACAAAACTCAAAGTATGATTGTAAGTAGGTCGAGGACAGTGGCTCCTCAATATCCGGATCTCAGCATTGATAATGATTTTTTAATTCTGTATGACGCTTAAAATTCTAGGTGTTATTCTTGACAGCAAATTTACTTTTGAGAAAAAAATTGGGTCTGTCTCTTCTTCAACTGCACAAAAAATGGTTTATTGAGAAAGCCTTTGTAAGATTTTCGGTGATCAATCTATTCCAAAGAAAAATCTTAATTCTTTCATTCTACCTTGTTTCAAGCATTGTTCTCCTTTCTGGTCTTCAGCGACTGATTCTCATCTTAATTTGTTGGACAAGAACTTACGGTCTATGAAATTTCTAATTCCTGATCTAAATATTATCTCTGGCACCGTCGTTTAATTAGTTTGCTATGCATATTGCATAAGATTTTTCATAATTCTGACCATCCTTTGCATTCTGATCTTCTCGGGCAGTACTATCCTGTCCGTAACACTAAGTATGCAGTTAATTCTAATAGTCATGCCTTCTGAAATATGAGACTCAATGCTTTACAGTATTCTAGAAGTTTCATTACAGTGGTCACCAAATTGTAGAATTATCTTCCTACTCTGGTAACTGAATCGATAGAACTTCAAAAGTTCAAACTTGCACAGGCTAACATTACTTCTCAAATAGTTTATCTACTTCCTTATTGGCTTTCCTCACTGGGCTATTTTTCTCTGTTGGAGCCCTTGGGCTTATAGCATCCAGCTTTCCCAACTAGGGATGTAGCTTTGCTAGTAATAATTATAATAAGAGGCAAGGAAATGTAAACAACGAGAAAATATAAACTACGGGATTAGATCCCATTGATTGATCTGGGAAACTGTCCAGGTGGAAGTGGATGGGACCTAATTACAAAAGAAGAGGAATTAGTGCAGGATTTATACGGATAAAATGCCGATAGGTGGTAGATGAGGCCGGGGAGACAAATAGACACCAAGGTTACGGACAATGAAGAGGAAGGAATGAGATGAATGCTGTAATGATCGAGAGAAACAAGCACAGGGGATTTGCATTATCTGGGCCGCAGAAGGAATTGACTGGTGAGATGAAAGAAAAGTGGCCAGGCCAATATATGTGTACCAACCGTGTGTCACACGAGCGTACATAATTCATTTTGTATATATTATGCTTGTATCTTCGCTCTTCCCTCGCACTAAAAAGAACCAGAATAAACATGTCTGCGTTTCCCCTATGTAACATTGTCTGTCTTTCGAACATAAAATTTCCTGTTACCTTGAGGTTTTGTATATAAAGGAGAGTGTTCTATAATAAATTAACTCAGTTGCTTTCATACTGCCTTTGAGTTCACAACCTTCTCTCGGCCCGTCACATATGCATAACGAAATTCCAAAATAATGACCAATGAATATCACTTCTGTCTCAGTTGCTTTAAGCAGAATGCTTGACTTCTGCGGTAAATACTATGGCAATAAAAGTATTCTAGAGGCCAAAATTGATAATTAAAGGAATTTAATAGGTCACCATATAATGAAATCTCCTTTACATTTTAGATGAAAGGCCACTCATACAACAGTAAACTATCCTATTGCTCATGGTAACAAAAGCAAATTTGTCGCTGTTGCAAATTTCATAATAAAATAACTACATATAATGCAACCCTTCTCAATATCCTACACAAAGACATACTACATTCTGAATATAATACAGAGTATAAAAAAACTAGAGGATTGCCAAAACCGGCAACACTTTGATAATGTATCAAGAATACTGATTCCTAAAAAAGAGGCTGAAAATATACCAATTCAGAAAAAAATGGAGTACAAAATTAAAACATAAATCATTCTTGAAGGTGAAATAAAGAAACCTTCTCTTCTTCAAATTAGAAACATTGAAATACGATAGTCTGAACTGGAAATTGAAAGCTTTTAAAGTTTAAATAGAAATTACCATTCTTTAGAAAATTCTTGTTAATTTCAGTGAAGTATATCATTTACCTTTGTGAAAATCAAATACCCAAGAACATACTCTTCTAATACATAGTCATTCGTCCTCTAATTCTTCCCGTTAGTCTTTAAAACATAGATAAATAATTTTCTAAGTTCGTTAAGCATCTTGTTACCTCTGCCACATCTTATATATTATAGCGGCTGGGTCCTAAGAGGTAAAGAAAAAGGGTCCGTCTAATTAATGACAATGCAATAAAAAGCTGTACGTGATATAAAAAACAATTTTTGTTCACAGGAATAATTTCTAAAGGGGCATGTCCTTTCAAATAGGAAATCCCTGTACAAAGTAAGGCATTATATATACATATATACATACATAAACATTTATATATACACAAATAATAAAAAAAAAATATATATATACATACATATACATATACATATATATATATATATATATATATATATATATATATATATATATATATATATATATATATATATATACATTTATATATGCACATAATCTGTCTATATGTATACAATATATACAAAATGATATGTTGTATATAAACGATAGCATAAGATAAGTATTTTGTCGGAAAAAATACATGCACAATTAGCATAAGCACAACATTATTCCTTACGCTTATATACATACATAAATACACACACACACACACACACACACACATATATATATATATATATATATATGTAACTATAAACATCTTGGGCGTAAGTTCAATGTACGGATCAACCCATCACAAAATAACTATCTCATGTTGATTAATACATTTTGAAGCAAAAGACAACTGATAAAATATATAAGTCTCAGGCAGTAGGGCACACATTAACTATCCTGGTTAGATACAAAGGAAAACATGATAACTATCAATGTTTGTGGTAACAGGTAACAGATCAACCATCAAAGTTTTGTGCCAAAAGCGAAAAAAGGTGGCAGAATAACTATCAAATTTTTGGGACAAAAGACGACGGGTTACCTACCACGGTTTGGCCAAGAAAGCACGAGGTTATCTACAAACATTGAGGGAAGAGGCCACATAATTAAACTATCAATATTTAGGGAGGGCGCTTATCTGGAAACGTCTGGAACTGATGGCCATAAGTTAATAATGAACATCACACGTTAACCGTAATTATTAACTGGATGCAAATGTTTTACCAGAAGAAAATAAGTTTACAGGAGACCTAAGGCTAAATACGCTATCATTAATGGTCGACAATGTTCACTTTCATCATCATCTTCAATATAATAGATTTAAACTTCAAAAAAAAAATAAAAAACCTTTGGGGAAAGGTCATTGAAAGGTTATTCGTCCACAAGCTATTCTTAAAATTTCAATGACAATAAGCTGTCTTCTGCAATGTTATAACAGACAGGTGTTCTGACAGTGAGAGCAGAGAGAGAGAGAGAGAGAGAGAGAGAGAGAGAGAGAGAGAGAGAGAGAGAGAGAGAGAGAGAGAGAGAGAGAAAGCAAATACTTACAATATTAAAAAAGATCCAGAGAGGAAGTGCGGACATTTAGTAATAAAATATAAGGAATGTTACTTTCCAATAAACTCTTTAAAACATTTGGTTTTAATAGAAAAGTTGTTGGATGATATCTTCATTTGCATATTGAAAAAAATAAACATTACCAATTTATTGTATACAAAACCATAATAAATGTAAGAGGAGAATTATCACTTTAGTCACATCATGGTTCGAAGTAAAGTCTGCGGGTTTTTTTTTTTTTTGTGTGTTTTACATAAGCGATACTGAGCTTTATTATTTTTTTTCTATTATTATGCTGATATCATAAATTAGTTTTTGTAATCATAGTGATTAATAAATTTCTGCCAAAGAACTTATTTTACACAAAATATTTTCAGGACTGTTAATGCTTTTAGAGGTAATACAGAACGTGTAATTTTTTCCTTCTTGTTAATAGTTTGATCCAATTACTTGGTTTTGATAGAAAAAAAGTACTTTTAAAAATAGAGTCTTTTACTGCTAAATATGAATCAGCTGACTGAATACCCCAGGCAAGGGTAGACTTTTTAAACTTACCATGTAGAAATCCTTAGTTTGAAAGTTTCATAACTAAGAAACTATTTTTATTCGAGAAAAAAAAATAAGACCTAAATTCTTGTACAGCGACCTTGCTCCATACAGCCAAGGCGACAAACGACGATTAATTATCTAATGACAAACTAGATAGAGAGAACTTATAAAATGCCTTGAAACCTCTTTCATTCAAAGAAATCAAAGCGTAAACTAACCACTTTGCAGTAATGTTGAGAGACTGAGAGACGGGTCGTCCCCTTATGATATGAGGCAGGGATAAGGCAGGGTGGGACAACCCCCCCCCCCTCCTGACTAGACACTGATACAAGGGAGAGCTAAGATACAAATGAAGGTAATCAGACGGAGCCATGGGGCACTCCGCTAATCATCTCGAATCCCAATATGCAATTAGGCCAAACAATGCAGACGAAATGGTGTGGGAGGTGAGGGAACCGACTCCAATTGAGCATAGGAACACTTAAATAAATCACATACATGTATATAATTGATAAATACATTGCAGTATGTGGATCTCTCTCTCTCTCTCTCTCTCTCTCTCTCTCTCTCTCTCTCTCTCTCTCTCTCTCTCTCTCTCTCCAATTCCATAATATCGCAAGAAGGTCTGCCCCACTCTTTTATTCTTCTTCTGTACTTCTCTTTCTCCCCATTTCCTTAATCTTTCCCATCCCGAGTACCTGCCTTTGACCTATAGTGTGGATTGTATCAATGGGTACTCTTCCTTTCCCCATTTTCCCCACTTCCCTATCCTTATTATTGTTATTATTATTATTATCTCTCTCTCTCTCTCTCTCTCTCTCTCTCTCTCTCTCTCTCTCTCTCTCTCTCCGCAGAATAACGCCCCAATATCGCTATCAAAGACGAGCTTAACAGCGCTCTTTCTGGAACACTGAATTACGGGGAGCTTAAGATTCCGTTAATGAAGGTATTGAGTTCAATCACGTTGAAGCTGCAGCCGAAATATGTTTGAATGAAGGTTTCGACAGAAACGTCTAGATTAAATTTCATTCGGAAAAGGTCCATGATCTTAAAGAAAGCGTTGCAAGGCAATGTCAAAGTTGCTAGTAGGTTTTTGGGCTATCATTCGCTTGCCGATTGTTTTTAGAATTACTTTATACTAAAATGTAGTAGGTTGGCCAGGGCACCAGCCACCCGTTGAGATACTAACGCTAGAGAGTTATGGGGTCCTTTAACTAGCTAGACAGTACTACATTGGATCCTTCTCTCTGGTTATGGTTCATTTGCCCTTTGCCTACACACACCGAATAGCCTGGCCTATTCTTTAAATATTCTCCTCTGTCCACATGCACCTGACACCACTGAGATTACCAAACAATTCTTCATCCATGAGGTTACTACACTGTAATTGCACAGTGACCACTTTCATCTTGGTAAGGGTAGCAGCTCTTCTAGTAGAGTTCTCTTGCTTGAGGGCACAGTCGGGCACAATATTCTTTCGTGTTTCGTGTTTTACAGTATTTCATTTACTTCTAAATTTTATTTATCGTTATTATCACGGACGCACAATCATCCCCATAAGTACATATAAATAAAACACAAGTCTCACCATACAAATATACATATAAAATACATCATACATCATAATTTTCTATATCATCATCATCACACACCCATACATGAGCTACATAATGTTTCTTTTCTTGTTTTGTTAAAGTTTTTATAGTTTATATATGAGATATTTATTTTAAAGTTATTGTTCTTAAAATATTATTCCTTGTTTCCTTTCCTCATTGGGCTATTTTCCCTGTTGGAGCTTATAGCATTCTGCTTTTCCAAATAGGGTTGTAGCTTAGCAATTAATAATAATAATAATAATAATAATAATAATAAAAATAATAATAATAATAATAATAATATTAATTATGAGATATATGTAATCTGCCATCGCAATGACTCATGTATCGAGCCTGGCTTAAATAACACATCTTATCAATGAGTTATACAGAAAATTATAGAGTACGACATCCCATCACTCAATACGATATAATAAGTAATAAATGGGCAAACTAGTTCAAAAATATAGAATGCATGGGCCTATATGATACTGGAAATAAAATTATCACAAACAAAAAAAAGAAAAAAAAATCTTTTTACCTAAACTTTTAAAGGCATGCTATACTTTCCTAATATAATACTGGTTCTAGTTCCTGGCCTTTAACGTTGGCCATTTAGTTCCCGAAAGAAAAAAAAAAAAAAAAAAAAAAGTCAACGTAAAATGACACATTCTAAGGCTGGATAAAGGTCGTGTTACTGGTCGCTACAAAACAAATACAGGATCCGTTGTAAACCATAACGACATACCACGGCAAAACCACATTAATTATCTATTCCCACACCGGCAAACACCAAATCTCCTCTATGTTAACAGATTTTCTGGTAATCTGTACGACAGGTTGAAAAAAACGAACTCCAAATATAATACTTATGGTTACTGTGGTTTTATAGACCATTCGACTGGAAACAGCAAATACTTTTTTTTTTTTTTTTTCAATTCCGGAAGTCCAGTGGAACCAAAATCCCAACACCACTGTCCAGGTTAGGCCTAACAAAATCATTATTATTATTATTATTATTATTATTATTATTATTATTATTATTATTATTATTACTATTTGCTAATCTACAACCCTAGTTGGAAAAGCGGGACGCTATAAACCCAAGGGCTCTAACAGGGAAAATAATCCAGTGAGGAAAGGAAATAGAGAAAAACCACAAGAGAAGTGTAAGACCGATAATAACATTAAAATAAATCTTTCATATATAAACTATAAAAACTTAAAAAGAACAGGAGGATAAAAGCTTAAAAATAACGAAAGGAGGAGAAACAAGATGGAATAAGGACTGAAAATAGAAAGTGAATAATAACAATTAATAGCCGGCCACAAAATTGTTCAAATTGTCAAAAGGTCGAAATAAGCAAAAGGGTCATTTAATGTAAATTATCATTATTATCATCAGCAATTTCTACAATGATGCATGAAAGGTGTCCTGAAATCTATGATAAAAAAATGTGTTAATTTAGCATCGCTTGCCTTCTTAATATTCTTTTAAGCATTCTGATAATGGTATTTAGTTACCGTCTCCATTGACCTTAACGTAAGCAAAACACATGATGAAGTGAGGATTTGTGTACATACATAATCAATTACTTACACCTATGGCAAAACAATAGGGTACATATTTTATAGGTTCATGTACATATAAAAATCAATATCAATAGAGGGGTCTCTAATTCCAAAAGGTTAATTGCCTATACGAAAGGACCAAATCTGAATTTAAAATCTGTTTTGTTATCAAATCCCCCATAATGTTCTCTTTTCTTAAATCAAAGTTACATGAGGTAATTAAGAAGCTGACCTCGTACAGATCCTAAGTTCTATATGAATACGATGTTTCTGTTTTGTTTTTTCTATTAATTGAGTTGATTTTTTTTTTATTTTCCTCTTTGCTAACTTTAACCAAGTCAGAGAATTTCAAATCAATGAATGAATCAATTAACCAAGTCAAATCCTAATTAAAATGTCAAAAAGTGACAGCATTAAATAATACTTGCTGAAATAAGTTATACCCCTTGCTGAGAAAACTGAAAGCTGTATTCACCGGGCATCACCCCACAAATGAGAAGAAATATTAAGAAGAAAATATATTGCTACCAAAAATGTTTTTAGAACCATCCTATAATAAATCTTCGCCTCATAACCTATGAAAAATCCTGATCGAAACAGCTTTTTTGGCTCTTAAATGTGCCATGAAAATCATCTTCCCGAATCCTTTATTAAATCTTTGCCGAGCATAACCTATGAAAAATCCTGATCAAAACAGCTTTTTGGATCTTAAATATGCCATGAACATCATCTTCCCGAAACATGCTTAACAATTCTATGATAAATTCTCATTAAAACTACAGAGCAATGTATGAAATAGAACATATTTAATTACATGGATGTTTCATACGATTTAGTAGGATAACAAGAGAAATTCTGTACATATTCATATCAGATTTAATTACATTTGCAGCCTCAAAATACCATTCAGTCTCGTTAATTACCATTTTTAAAGTAGCCCGTCACCCACAAACCAAAAAAGTCAGTGATTACATGTAAATAATTTACTTCGTGAAAAAAAAAAATAATGAATGCTCATGCATATACACTCCGGGAGAGGACATTAATAAGAGGATTAATACATCTGCTACAAATATTACAACAGAAGTAATACTAACAATAATTGAAATGAGTGGATAAAAATTGACCCAGTGTTCATAAAAACAACAACAGCATCATCGGAAATAACAACAACAACAACAACAATAATAATAATAATAATAATAATAATAATAATAATAATAATAATAATAATAATACTACTACTACTACTACTACCACTACTACTACTACTACTACTACTACTACTACTACTAATAATAATAATAATAATAATAATTATAACCATAATGATAATAATGAAAATAATAATAATCCAAGTGACCTGGTTTCCAACAAGCAGCACACTAAAAGCCTAAAAACATTCAAAATAAAGAAACGATAGAGATGATTCCATTAAGGTTCTTGCAAAGGTAGATAACTCCAACAATTTTCTCCTGATAAGAGATGTGTTTGCGAAACGCAAAAGCCCCGAATGGCAGCTATTTTCAGTATGATGATCCTTGTCAAAGTTACAATGTAAGTAGCTTTGGTGCCACCTGGCAGGAATTTATCAAAAGAGTAAGCATGCCAGCTATGAAGTCTCTATCTCTTATAATTCAAAGGTCATGACCAAGGTATGTGATAAGTCCAGAATCAACTGTAAGTTAAACTTCAGTTTAATTTATTTTTGGCATTGAAGTGCACGATGACGGACACAAAGTGATAGATAATCTATTTTTGTGCACATCAGTATGACGATGATTTTACGTACCGAGTTTGACTGAAATCCCTTCAACCATGTACGATGTGAAGCCCTGACAAAGTATGTGACACACACACTGACTAATAGACTGACAGATAACTGGATAAATGTAGGGTAAAAACAAATAACACCGGTTTTGCCGATATGATAATACTAGATGAGAAATGCATACTAATTTAAACAAAAATATATGTCCCTTATATAATAAATAACAAGTTTCCGGCTATGTATATATATATATATATATATATATATATATATATATATATATATATATATATATATATATATATATATATATCTTTTCGGTCACGCTCTTACCGTCCCTCAGGTGGGAGGAGAGTAGTGATGCCCTGGTGAAAGGGATGCGTGTGCGTGTGTGCATATCTATATAAATATATACCATTTTTCTGACGGATCGCTTACACTAGTATATATGCATATATATATATATATATATATATATATATATATATATATATATATATATATATATATATATATAAGGCATTAGAGGGAATAAACTTACAATAATTTCATGATTTCTCACATGTCAATAATAATCAAATACAACACCAATAATAATAATGATAATAGGGCCACAAAAAGCTTACCGGATGCACTGAAAGACACAAAGGCCATTTGAAGACAATTACTTTAATTTTTTTTCTAAGAAGAGGTGACTTTTGAATTTGACGTTATCCTTTTTCATCGATGTTGAGCAATAAATATCATTATCAGGATATAAACCCGACTTCCTTCACCACCAGTCGTCACAACACCCGCAATGACTAATTAAATGACATCATAACAGCTATGGTTATTACCGTTTAAAGGTTTAAAGGCCGCTCATGAATGTCAGGGGCAAGGAACAGTGACATTGCCCTATCAAGCAGGTCAATACCCTAGAGACTGACCATATATACATATGATCAGCGCCCAAGCCTCCTTTCCACCCAAGCTAGGACCAATGGGGACCTTAGCTCACAAGGATGGTGAGGTTTCAGCGACCACAGAAACTAACGAGATTGAGCGGGACTCAAACCCCAGTCTGGCGTTCACCCGTCAGGGACATTACCACATCGGCCACCACAACCCAGTTGCTGTTATGATTTGCAATACAGCAAAAACATTCATTCAGTCTATGCGTGCTTCTCAACGACCGTAGAATTGCATGTGCAAATTGGTAGAAATTAAAAATCTAAATATTCCTCATCTAACTTAAAAGTGCCATATGCTTTTCACATGTTAAATATAGCATCTTCAACTGCAGTATTGATGCATGCAAGATTTTCTATATAAAAGAAATACGCCCAAAGAGAGAGAGAGAGAGAGAGAGAGAGAGAGAGAGAGAGAGAGAGAGAGAGAGAGAGAGAGAGAGAGAACATTTATAAGTATTTTGGGATTTAAGGTAGGAGCTCCCACCTCAACGTTTAAAACAACGGGAGCATCGGTTGATCTGTTTTTAAAGGCATCAAAAGTAGATGGTATATTTAGAAGGGTGATTCTAAGGACGCTGTTCTGGTGAAATACATGATCAAGGGATGTGGTTCTCTTGAAAAGAATTAACAAGTAAAATCTAGAACAAAACACCATGTTTGAAATCTCAAATAGTTTCAAAATATTGCCTTATCACGAACTACTAACTCATACAAAAATTTATTCTTGTTTTGTGGTTTACAGAAGGTAACAGGAAGATATGCGTATATTCATAAAATATCTAAATTCATCACATGTACTGTATATAATGCATCAAAACAGCAGCCATAGAAATTAGAGGGAGCAAAATAACTAAATGAAGTTAAATTCGTATTAAGATATTTACATTCTCAAAATAAAATATGGAAAGGAGTCATTTTGCAAAATGAAAATTCTGTGGAGAAGAATGTGCAAACAAAAAGAAAATGTAAACAAGTACAGTTCAAAACAAAGGTAAAGCCAAAATGTTCATCACCAAAACCAACATCTGGTTCATAATAAAAAGATACAACGGTAATAACAGAGAGAGAGAGAGAGAGAGAGAGAGAGAGAGAGAGAGAGAGAGAGAGATATGTTGAAAGAATTTCCACGCAAGTTAAAATAAAGCAAGTGACATTTCCATTATGGGTGGGACTTAAAAATCCCATTAGTAGGAAAGCTAAGTAATTTATATAAAAATAAACTAGACATAGAAAATGCTTTCAAAATGTTTTGTCTATTTTACGGTTTGAAATAATTGAAATAGAAGAAAGGCAATGGATGAAATCTTTCAATCAGTAAATAATGTCCAAAACAAAACAAAAATCGCAATATTTACACTTATATTGCAGGGAAAACCCTGCATAGTAAGTTTTCACACAAGAGCAGTCTAAGGATCAATACTACACAGTATTCAGTAATATTTATTCCATGTATTAGCAGATTGTGGATTGTTCTTTCTAATCTGGCGATTGAATCGGTCGAAATCCAGAATGTCAAACTTGGTATTATTATTATTATTATTATTATTATTATTATTATTATTATTATTATTACTAGCCACGCTACAACCCTAGTTGGAAAAGCAAGATGCTATATGCCCAAGGGCTCCAATAGGGAAAAATAGCCCAGTGAGGAAAGGAAATAAGGAACTAAATAAATGATGAGAACAAGTTAACAATAAATCATTCTAAAACAGTAACAACGTCAAAACAGATATGTCCTATATAAACTATTAACAGCGTCAAAAACAGATATGTCATAAATAAACTATAAAGAGACTCATGTTTCAATTTATTTCATTTTCTTTCACCATTTCTCAATATATCTAATTTATTCGTTATCTCTCTAGTTCCTTTTCCAACTGGGCTCCTTACCTGTTGGAGTTGGGCTTGTACCATCAGGCTTATTCAACTTAGGTTATAACTTAGATGATGATGATAATAATAATAATAATAATAATAATAATAATAATAATAATAATAATACTCAAAAAGGTTACGATGTTGACTGCTCAGTTCTATGAAGTATCAACAATGACCTGTTTACTCCATTTATGACATCAGGCTCCTAACCTATTTCATAGGACATCCAATGTTCAACAAGTATGGAATGAAACAGCTAGTGACGCCCGCTCTCTTTGGCCATCCTTCAGGTTGACAGACAAACGATTTAACGAAAAAAAAAATAACGCCTATTAATAAACCTGTTGTTTGAAGTACTCTCATCGTAATTATGCCGCAGAATGTGAATGGCCTTAATTAGTACATAACTCGTGTTGTAGCTGGAGTGGTTTGGTGTATTCAAATATACTTGGTTGTAACTATATGCCGAAATATTCCAGAAAATTCAATGAACAAACGAAAGGCCCTGGATAATATAGTCCTCATTGACATACGTCTACCGATGACATGACAAGAGGAAAGAGAACATACAATGGATGACTGCTCCGATCTCACCTGCTAACAAGTAGGCAATATGACATTTGGAGAGCCATATAAAAGTACACCAATAGCAGCTGCCACCCGATAAAGAGCAATCACATCAGTTTTGAAAAACAAAAACCAAAGAGATGTTCCGAGCTCCCCAAAGAGTTTATTTTCACAGGGATCTCATTAGGTTTCAATGTATTCCCAAACATTCAATGATACAAAAAATCGTTTTATAACGCTGTTTGTATCGCTCCATAAAGTTTAGTCTAAACAACTTTTAACCACGGTATGGGGAGGGGGGAGGGGAAGAGGGAGGGGAAGGCGGGAGGGGTTGGGATAGGGCGATGGACTTGGGGTCCTGGGTTGTGGGAGCAGGGGAATGTTTTAAAAGCATATTCTCATAAACGTTTTAGGATGTTTCTATCGCTGAATGCAATCAAAACAAATTATGATTATGTCGTTCTCACTGACACAATAGACACGGAAATCATTTTATCTTGTTAATTATGGGTTCAATTAACAGATCGCCAGAATCATTTCAAACACAGGTGATTGTGATTGCTAATTAGCGCTTTCAGGGATACCCATACGACCCTCTCCTCCCAGCGCCCGTCCATAAGCGACGGGGCGTTCAGTGGGGACAGGACTCTCTGAAGTCCGGTGCTGTATCCCAATGACAGACTTGAAAGAGGAAGATGCGTAGCCACGACCAAGCTCAAAATAGCAACTACTGGCAATGTCATTGAAAATGTATGCAAATTAGATATTAGTTAACGGACAGTCACACACATAATATATATATATATATATATATATATATATATATATATATATATATATATATATATATATATATATATATACATATATATATACACACACACACATATATATATATATATATATATATATATATGTATATATATATATATATAT
>NC_090768.1:23677495-23704995 GCF_036898095.1 Palaemon carinicauda
ATGTTTACGTTTTTACGATTTCTTTGTTTACTGATTCAAAAATTAAAATATTATAATTTACCAGCAAACATGATTGGAATTCTAAAATAAATACGTGCTTAAATTGTTCTTTTATTTCTCATTATCATATAATTATACAATTATGTGTTATATTGAGCTTTCGTTTATTTCTTTATCTGAGATATACATCTGCGTTCATCGACTGACAAATTCAGATTTTGAGAGAGCTAAACGAATTCCATAAAGACCCTATCATCATTTTTTGCTGCAGATAAATTGCACAATTCAGTATATAACATATAATTTTCATTAAAAATAAGGAAATCTACGCGTTTCAAGACAGATCCTGGTGAGATAGCGAAACTTTGTCTTCCTTAAAAACATAACACTGGTCATTACAAAGATTCAATAGCACCGTAATTATTAAGTAAATATCATAAGCAAATTTAATTCAATATGCAACGAATAACTTTAGAAATAACAATAACAAACCACATAATCAGAAGAACATTGCCTACACACTTGCACATCAGGAAATTCTATATCTGTCACAAAATAATAACACATCTG
This sequence comes from Palaemon carinicauda, assembly GCF_036898095.1. Taxonomy (NCBI): domain Eukaryota; kingdom Metazoa; phylum Arthropoda; class Malacostraca; order Decapoda; family Palaemonidae; genus Palaemon; species Palaemon carinicauda. The sequence goes on from NC_090768.1 coordinate 23,678,066, forward strand.
CCCTCGTTCGCCTGTGTAAGTTTGTGGATATGTGGGACAGATCGCCATTCACCAAATACAAAACTTCAAAACAAGTCTGGCTGTTTTGATCTTGGAAAAATAACCCCGTTTTTATACTATATATTCGCTAAAGATAAAAGTTTTTTTTTTTTGAGAATTTTTTCATTTTATGTCACTATTCTAATGTATATATAGTTTCCTGGGATATCTGGTAGAAGTGTAACGTTTTATCCGTTTCCTTTTTATCTCAATCAAGGCTGTTTATGAAACAAAACAAGGTAAAATGCTTTTGGTATTGATATATAAGAAATTTATAGGGACCAGCGTTGAAATAATGATCAGGGGTTTCAGTTCCATTCGTCAGACTGTTAAAAGGCAGAGTAGGTGTAGAACTTAAGTATGATTTCTACTTTCTTCATTACACTTGCGAGAAACAAAAAGCAGCCTGGGGGCAAAGTAAAGCAGTCTGAAGCAGAAAAAAAGCCAGATGAAAAAAAAAGCCCGAAGGAAAGATAAAGCAGAGATGAACAGTATATTGGGAGGAGAGTGATGGAAATGGAGGTACAGGGAAGAAGGAGAGGGAGACCAAAGCGAAGGTGAATGGACTGTATCAAGGATGACCTTCGATCAAAGGGATTAACCGGTGATGAGGTGTGGGACAGAGGTAGATGGAGAACACTGGCCAGAAACATCGACCCCACATAAAAGTGGGAAAATATGCAGACAAAGAAGAAGAAGAAGAAATATAAAGCAGCTTGATAGATAAATAACATATTCTGATGGAAATCAAAGCAGCCTCGGGGAAAAATTAAATAATCTTAAGGAAATATAAAGTAACCTGAGTGAAAAACAAAGGAGGCTAAAAACTGAACCTAAAGGATAAATAAATAAGCCAAAAGGATAAATAAAGCAGCTTGATTGAAAAGTAAAGCAACCTGAAGTAAAAATAAAGCAGTTAGGGAGAAAAATAACACAATTTGAACATTAGAATGAGGCAGTCTGCAAGAAACTGAAGCAATCAAGCATCTGGAACGAAAACTAAAACTGCTTGAAATAAAATCAAGGCGGTTTCAGGGAAGAGAAAAGCAGCCTGAAGAAAATAAAGGAAGATTAAAGGAAAATATAGCAACATGAGGGGAAATTATAACAGTCTGAAGTAGAAATTAAGCAACTTGAAGGAAATATAATACAGAAGCTTCATGGAAAAACAAAATAACTATAGTCCATTTCTTTTAGCGAGGCAGATTTGCAACGACTCGCAGCGGTGCCCTTATAGCTCGGAAAAGTTTCCTGATCGCTGATTGGTTAGAATTATCTCGTCCAACCAATCAGCGATCCGGAAACTTTTCCGAGCTAGAAGGGCACTCGTCCAACCAATCAGCGATCAGGAAACTTTTCCTAGCAAAGGGCACCGCTGCAAGTCGGTGCAAATCTGCCTCGCTAAAAGAAATGGACTATAGAAGGAAATATAAAGTAGTTGATGGTAAAACATAAGTAACCGGCGAGAAAAAAAATAAAAAGATAACGAAAGTAATAATACATCCTGAATGATTTGCTGCCATATCCGACATTACATTTTTTTTTTTTTCATTTTGTGATGGATGGATAAAATAGAAATAAAGCGTCACAATAATTGTTTTATTAAAGGTCATATCTTTTAATAGTCTCCAAGGCTCGAGAGAGAGAGAGAGAGAGAGAGAGAGAGAGAGAGAGAGAGAGAGAGAGAGAGAGAGAGAGAGAGAGAGAGAGAGAGCAAATCCTTCCCCTATTAAAATAATCCAGAGGGGACAAATCCCTCCCAGGCTGAAAAAAAAAATCGTTAAGCAACAAAAAACAAAGGAAGATGCTCCCACGCTATACGCATGTGTGGAACTCGGCAATGACGGATGACGTTGCGAATACTGCCAAAGAGGACTGGGGTCGAAGACACCTCAGAGGGGGTTTCTCACCCTCAGTATATTCCGTCTATTTATATGACGTAAGGATGTCACACGTCCCCGCTGAGGGATCTTGGAATCATCTCACTACCTCTTTGTATTCATAGTTCGTTATTAAATATCAGAATGTCAGAGAGAGAGAGAGAGAGAGAGAGAGAGAGAGAGAGAGAGAGAGAGAGAGAGAGAGAGAGAGAGAGAAGGTAAGGTTTTTTCAGTGATTAAAGCTTCATTACTATTAACCACGAATTGATTATTCACATTCAAAACATTATTCAAGTTCAAAATGAAAGAAACTTTCACCCAAGTTTGGGAACAAAACATAGAAAACGAGCTAAGAACATTCGTAACTTCCATTCCAATCGGAAAACAATCATAAAGAAGTCAAAAGTTCCATTTGGCCTTTCAATGAAAGCGAAACCTTAGATAACCTGACTGATGACACACCACGTGCACTCACCACGTGCCAGAGTTTCATGCCACGGCTTCAAAGAAGTGATGCCTTCTAAAATCTTCTAAAGGCGACGCGCGGAGGCAGATCTGAACACTCCGCAAGTCGTTGTGCTTTTTACACTCGAATTATATTTCTGGCTTCGGAATCTCGTAAGCACTCGTAGTCTGAGAGCCAGACATACAGACAGTTATATTTATGAACCTCTGCTAGTATATACTGTACTACACTTATATAAAGAACGTAAGGTGTGCAGCTAGATTTGACATCAAAACAGTAGAGATATTTCAAAACATCATGGACTATATTAATAATAATAATAATAATAATAATAATAATAATAATAATAATCCTCTTCCCAATAGAATAGAGCAAGTGTCTATATATATATATATATATATATATATATATATATATATACTGTATATATACATACATATATGTACTGTATATATATAATATATATATATATATATATATATATATATATATATATATATATATATATATATATATATCCAGTCACGCTCAGGGGCATTACCAGACGCATGACTACTGCGTCTATCTCCGTCCCTCGGGTAGGGGGAGAGGGAGTACTCATGCCATGGTAAGATGGTGCGTGTGTGTATGTGCCTATCTAAATATTTAGCCGACATTTTAACAGGTCGCGTACACCAATAATAATATTAATAATAATAATAATAATAAAAAGAAGAAGAAGAAGAAGAGGAAATTTAAAAACATCGCGGCCATCAACCCTTCCTTAAAATTCAATTTCCAAAGCTTTGGCGCTCTCCCTACCTTGAAAAAGAAAACACTGCACGAGAGAGAGAGAGAGAGAGAGAGAGAGAGAGAGAGAGAGAGAGAGAGAGAGAGAGAGAGAGAGAGAGAAAATCTGACACCAACTTCATCCATTGGGCTACAACGATAGAATAGTTTTACTTCTTTCTTCGCCAATAGTTTTCCACTGGCTGCTGCTTTCAAGTTACGCTCTCCGTGATCCTACTTTTCTATACATTCCTTGCCATTATTTCTATTTAATTTTTCTTTCTTTTTTCGTCTATTGTCTTACTACGCGAACTTCCCCTTCCCAAGAATCTTCTGCATCGTACCTTTTTTTTTTTTTTTTTTTTTGACAATTTCGTTCGATTCTGCCCGCAGTGTTTTTAAGCGCATTTTTAGTCGTTAATTCCCTTCTCCCCTCATCACAGCTATCATTTGTTCTTTTTTTCCCTTTCCTTATTCACCTACTTCACTGTTTATTATGTCTTACTGGTTTTCAGAATTCTCCTTTCTTTTTTTCCGGTGACTTGAATTCCTTCACTAATCTGAGTTAACTGCCATATTTTTCTTTCTAGCTTTGCTACCATTTTTTTAAAACCAGTTTTTGCCACGTTCATACACTGCACGGTGATGAGATCTGACCATTCATTCTTACAGTTGGCTTCGTTTCCTGTTTCCGTATTGATGTAGTAATTCTTTATTTTTGAGTTCAGTAACTTTACTTCTGAAAATAATACTGGGTATATGCGATGCAAGCTACCAAAAAAAAAGAAAAAACGTGTCTGTCACTTCGACGAAAATATCATGGTAAAGAAAAAAGTGAGGCATATGATACTTTTGGAAAAATGTAAAAAAGAAAAAAAAATAACAAGTACTGACAACATCCTCAAGCCATTTTTTTCAGTTGCAGAACGCACCTATATTTTGTTTAAAAACCGGCAATGGTTGCATATTGCAAGGCCGCAGGCATCCAACTTCATCCCCTTGGCCACACTTGATGCTTTGTTTCGGTTTCACTTTTTGCTTCTCTTTTTATTTCCTTACCCAGCCGTCTGCATAAAGAGGAAAGGCGGGATCTATGTAGTTTGGCTGATATGAGAAACAAAAAAAAAGGAAAGGAGACGACAACGAAGAAAAAGAAGAAGTAGAAGAAGAATGAGAGGCGTTTAGTTGCCGAGAAGCATCCAACGCTTAAGAGAGAAAACCAATGATTAATGATAAAAAGAGTGACTGACTACTGCCAAGTAGCGTAGAAAGCAAAGATTGTGTGGGTACAAACATTAGTGTGATACAGCGTGATGCCAATCGGAGAAATTTAGAGGCAGCAAGAAAATAAGAGCGGTGTCTTTCGTGCCATTGCAAAGGAATGGATGCCCGCCTAAATTTTCCCGCCAATGGAGTTTAACATAGCGCTTGCTTCCCGCCAACAGTCACACACAGATTTCATCGCGTGACATAGCACCAGCAGTCTGTTAATATCACACTAGATCTGCAGCCATTAGTCAAGTGACGCGTTGGGGAAAGACAACATATTGTACGGCAATGTGGACTTTTATGCACACGACGTGAAACCAAGAGGAGGATAAATAACACAGATAGGGAATCATCATGTACCTGTTTAGTTCGCTCTAATACTCCCTCAGGACGGATCAGGCTACAGGGTGCTGCTTTGTACAGTAACTAATAAGCACAGCTCTACTGGCAATATCCGTAAGTTAGCCTGATTATTCTCCGTCTCTTTCTCTTTCCTTGTAAACTCGCGACTAAACACATCGATTGCTGTGTAATATTCTAATGCCGTATTTATCTTTATGCGTCGACATTTTCTCAAGTTATACCGGTTTGGAAGATTTCAAAGGTAAAGGCCTTTTTAAGTAAACGTGAACCTGTTATTATTATTATTATTATTATTATTATTATTATTATTATTATTATTATTATTATTACTACTGCTTAGCTACAACCATAATTGGAAAGGCAAAATGCTATAAGGCAAAGGGCTCCAACAGGAAAAATAGCCCATTGATGAAAAGAAGTAAGGAAATAAATAAGCTATATGAGAAGTAATGAACAATCAAAATAAAATATTCTAAGAACAGTAACTACATTAAAACAGATCTTACATCTATAAACTATAAAAAGGGACATGTCAGCCTGTTCAACTTGAAAACATTTGCTACAAGTTTGATCTTTTGAAGTTCTGCCGATTCAATTACCTGATTAGGAAGCCCATTCCACAACTTGGTCTCTGCTGGAATAAAACTTCCAGAGTACTGTGTAGCATTGAGCCTCATAATGGAGAAGGCATGACTATTAGAACTAACTAGTCATAATTATGAAAAATCTCATGCAACAGGCATAGCGAACTAATTGAATGAAGGTGCCAGAGATTAATATATAGATCGGGAATAAGAAATTTATTAGACCGTAAGTTCCTGTTTAACAAATTAAGATAAGAATCATCAGCTGAAGACCAGACAGGAGAACTCGAAACAAGGTAGAATAAAAGAATTAAAACACTATTTCAGAATACATCGGTCACCGAAAACCTTACACGGCATTTTGTACAATTGAAGAATATATATATATATATATATATATATATATATATATATATATATATATATATATATATATAGCCTATATCACCATCTCCTCCGACGCCTATTGGGCATCAGTTATACTTAGCCAGCCGTCTCTATCTTCAGCTTTTAATTCAATACTTCTCTATTCATCATCTCCCACTTCACGCTTCATAGTATATATACAACATACATACATACATACAAACACACACACACACACACACACACACACACACATATATATATATATATATATATATATATATAAATATACATATTGGCTTTAGATAATAATGCACAAGTCATTGCCACATTCATCATTGTGGTGGCTTGTTGGTAACGTCCTTGCCTGATGATCGCCAGACTGGGGTACGAGTCCTGCTCAAACTCGACAGTTCCTTTGGTCGCTGCAACCTCACCATACTTGTGAGCTAAGGATGGGAGGTTTTGGGGGGAGCCTATAGGCCTATCTGCCGGGTCATTAGCAGCCATTGCCTGGCCCTCCTTGGTCTCAGCTTGGGTGAAGAGGGGGCTTTGGTGCTGATCACATATGGTCAGTCTCTAGAGCATTGTCCTGCTTGCTAGGGTAATATCACTGTCCCTTGCCTCTGCCATTCATGAGCGACCTTTAAACCTTTGAACTGAATGGGCGCATTAAAACTGACAGCAAATTATTCTAGAAGGTAGATGACAGTTCTTCGTCCTGGAAACACACTTCTGAATTATTATCTAGTGGTTTCATATCTCCATTGAAAAACTGAATTTAGATTTGCAGTAGTTCTAAGAAGCATCTAAACTCTTTTTCATCATCAATAATGTTGAATTGCTACAAAATTTAACATGATCAGGGCACCAGCCACCCATTGAGATACTACCACAAGAGAGTTATGGGGTCCTTTGACTGGCCAGAAAGTACTACATTGGATCCCTCTCTGGTTATGGTTCTTTCCCTTTGCCTACATATACACCAAATAGTCTGGCCTATTCTTTTCAGGTTCTCCTCTCTCCTCATACACCTGACAACACTGAGATTACCAATCAATTCTTCTTCACCCAAGGGGTTAATACTGCACTGCAATTGTTCAGTTGCCACTTTCCTCTTGGTAAGGGTAGAAGAAACCTTTAGCTATGGTAAGCAGCTCTTCTAGGAGAAGGACACTCCAAAATCAAACCATTGTTCTCTAGTCTTGGGTAGTGCCATAGCCTCTGTACCATGGTCTTCCACTGTCTTGGGTTAGAGTTCTCTTGCTTGAGGGTACACTTGGGCACACTATTCTATCCAATTTCTCTTCCTCTTGTTTTGTTATATTTTAGTTTATATAGAAATTATTTATTTTAATGTTATTGTTTTTTTTAAATATTTAATTTTTCCTTGTTTCCTTTCCTTACTGGGCTATTTTTCCCTTTAGGGGCCCCTGACCTTATAGCATCTTGCTTTTCCAACTAGGGTTGTAGCTTAGCAATTAATAATAATAATAATAATAATTATAATAATAACAATAATAATAATAATAATAATGTAATTTTTTTCATCAAATATTTACGTCAGCAGAAACTTATATGTTTATATGTTTCTAAATATCAATGTCAATTATTGTATTCACCTATGTCTGTCCGTTCACAGATTATACAAAACTTTACAAATAAAAAGTTATGAACAGATTACTTTTTGAGGCACTGACCCCAGGCCAAGGGAAAGTGGATCAGAATTTGTACTGCATAGATAATAATGCGATAGATTTCGTCTTCATTTCTATAAATATTAATTTATCTTTATGAGCTGCTGAAGTACTCTGTCTTTGGACGCTTGTTAGTAATGGCTCTACTGTTTAATTTGTATTAAATTGTCAGTTTTTTTAATATAAAAGCATTAATATCATTGAACACTACCTTAAAAATCGCCAATGGTTGAATAGAAGCTACAATTGCAAAGTTGAGAGTTTCAATCAAAGGCCGATCATAAATAAAAAATAACCAATTGAATATTATATCGTTAAAAGAATAATAACGAAAAAACAAAGGGGGACCTGAATTACATCTCCATACCTATCTGAAATACTTGGATCAGTATGGAACTACCCAATCGGGAGCGGCATTCATAGGTAATTACGGACTGCCTATTGCTGGATACATGAGCACTGTTTTTAAAACAACCTTGACAAATGGGAAGAGGATTATCTTTCCTCATGGTACACGGACACAATATTTGTCATTACACATCTTATGAATATGGAAAACTTAAATCAGTGCCATAATACTTCAAGAGCACGTTGAATAATACAGTAAACAGGATCAGGAGAGGGGTCCAATTGAGAATATTGTTTTAGAAAACTTTAGTAGAATGAACCAAGTTCAAATACCAGAAGACTTTGAAGTTTACGGAACAGCAAGAAGTAAAAAATATACATCTCATTGTGCAAGAAAAACTTTATATCTCCATAAAAAATGCTAGAATCTTTTTAAGAAAGAATAGCAATGTCTAAAAGCGCTAACATGGTCTATCTTGAAAGAAGTGCTAGTAGAAAAGACTATATATACGCACATGAAATTACTCCTTCCGAGATACGACTGCCAAAGATCATGGTGATGACGATAATTATGATGTAAGGCAGAAAAAAAGGTGCTCTAACGCAGGGTTAACCAAAGGGATGATGGGAGTTATTTGCCGCCGTGCAAAACACAAGAACTCGACATCACAAGGAAACAGGGAGACGTATTGAGACCACGTCTGAGACGAGCACATTTGCAACCCCGATACTACTCACCTCTCTCTCTCTCTCTCTCTCTCTCTCTCTCTCTCTCTCTCTCTCTCTCTCTCTCTCTCTCTCTCTCAGGGTGGGATGGAGCAATGAAAGGTTCAGATCGGAGCAATGAAAGACTGAGAACTGACAACAGAGGAAAGTATGACAAATAGTTTTAAAACCAAGTCTTCACTAGTAAATAACTCTCATAGCTACATTTAACAAAAACAACTCGTCTAGACAAACTTGACAAAACTGACTGCATCAAATGCGCTTACTGTTTCAGTATGAGTGGAAGGTTCTACGTACCTTATCAAAACTACGGCGTTTGGCAAATTTTTCAAAATTTAGTGAGAAAATTTGGAATCCATAAAATAGTTTATATCCAACGGACACCTTACGTTTGTTACCTAAACGCTACAACTGATCATAACTGCGAAGACAGTTGACTTCAGTAACGACTCACCTGGGACGTAGTTTGTTCTCCATAAACATTTCTCTTTTTATATTAACCACAGTTATAGTCCAATTCACTACCAAACACTAAAATCATACAAACTATACTACAGAACATAACATGTCCTTGGAATGATACCAGCAACAGGAAAAGAATATATAAAGATAAATAAGAACTACATTGAAAACTGCCCTTGCTCTCTCATGATGGAGGAAATCAGACCATCTGATAGGAAAAAAAAAAAAAAGGATTCTATGAAAGGAAACACAAACATCAAATTTGTTTCAGAAAAAAGAGGATAAACGACTTACCTACGGCACTCCGGGAAGCATGGGGAACTCTATGTCACATCTGCAAAGAAAAAACAATCATAATTCAGCAAAACGTCAATGAAATTTTTACCCTCTTAAACATTGCATGAGTCTTACTGAGATAAACTTAGTTCATAATGGCCGTTTATACAAGTGACTAAGAGGATTGTACATACATATACCAAGGCACTTCCCCCAATTTTTTGAGGGTAGCCGACATCAACAAATGAAACAAAACAAAAAGGGGACCTCTACTCTCTACGTTCCACAAAGAGGATTGTAACTAAATTAAAACCCAGGCTTTTGATTATGAACAAGATGTCATATAAGTGTTGTAAAAAAACTTGATATTCACTTAAGCATCAATAACTACCTACTACTTTTGATAAAGTTCTTTAATCCCTATTTTTTTCAACTACCTCACAGGCTTAGTTTTCATAATAAACAAAGGATTTTCTTTTTATCTCGGTCTCAGCATTATGAAAGATAATGGGCATATTGCGACTTTGTTGCTCTACACCTTAACCTACTGTCTTTTGTTTGGCGTAGTTTATCTACGTAATGACAACAAACATCTGTTTATCGTTCTGTTATTTTCGTATATCACAAAATCCATCTATACCTATCGATTAAAATATAAATTTACTAAAAGGACATGATTAACGCAAATCCTAAAACGTAAACACAATTTTATAAATTGAGATAATTTTCAATATATATATATATATATATATATATATATATATATATATATATATATATATATATATATATAGAGAGAGAGAGAGAGAGAGAGAGAGAGAGAGAGAGAGAGAGAGAGAGAGAGAGAGAGATTACTTCAGTTGGTAATCCTTATCGTTTTTAAGTGTCACATTTCAGGATTTAAACAGCTCAGAAAAAAAAGACTTGCTACAAATAAACATGTAGTGCCACCTTGTCAATGCAAACCAATGCAGGCTCTTTACATAAATTAGTTTTAAATACGATTCTTTCGTTAAATTAACCTTTTTTAAACAACCTTCTAATTCCTTAAAATAAATATTTTCATTACTGACATAAAAATGAATGAATCAACAAAACTTCATCATACTATTCAGGTTATCAAGTTATTTTAAAGCTTTTATTATACTCCATAATACTTTATCTCTTATCTAAGATATCACTATCAGTTACTGAAACTTTTCACGCAACTGGTGATTAAATTTACCACATCATGTCGCCAATCGTCTCGCTTGTTAATGACCTTACTTGTCTAAAAACACGATTCCAAACATTAGCTCGATGAACTTTTTTTGTGTTCATTCGTATCATTTTGGATATTTCGTATTATTACAAAATGTTTGAGGAGTATTTATTGCATTCTATCCACATTTTCAGCTAACATATTTAGATAAGATGCAAAATTACTGCCTCATTCAAGCTCCAATTAAACAGCCTTTCCGAATTCGGAAAAAAAAAAACAGTAACACAAAAATAAGTCCATGAAAGATGGCAACAATTAACTTCATTTTCTAAATTATACAACTTATTTCGGAATCATATTAATAAGCTAAATTCTGAAAACGAGGCTAGTCCTTATAATAAGAAACAGTGAAATATACATTAAAACAACATAAAAAAAAAACAATAGTAAACCACTTCTAAAAAGAAAAAAAATAACCAGAGCGTTTCCTAAGTGATGTATACTGTACACGAATAAACACGTTTCGTATGAACTTACATACATCAGAACTTGCATTGTAACTATACTAATTTCCATATTATCTGAGAATGTTCGCATAATCATACCATATCAATCGATATCTAGTTAGAGATGTACTTGAAGATAAAAGATAATCTCAGTAATATAATATCAAGTAATATTGGCATTTATATATAATCTTTATATAAACAGTTATCTTATAACACCAGGTGAATGTCTCTCGTTATGTCTGTGACAGTGTCTGTCACTCTTTACTTTATTGTCTGTCTGGTTTTGGGTCTTTTTCGTGTGTTTTCATTTAACAAACATATGCCAGCTATTTATAGTTTATATATGACATATCTGTTTTGACGTTCTTACTGTTTTTATAATTATTTATTGGTAATTTTTTCTCATCATTTATTTATTTCCTTATTTCCTTTCCTCACTAGGCTATTTTTCCCTGTTGGAGCCCCTGGGCTTATAGCATCTTGCTTTTCCAACTAGGGTTGTAGCTTGGCTAATAATAATAATAATAATAATAATAATAATAATAATAATAATAATAATAATAAAAATAATCATAATAATAATAATAATAATAATAATAATAATAATAAAAATAATAATAATAATAATAATAATAATAATAATAATAAAAATTATAACAATAATAATAATAATAATAAAAATAATAATAATAATAATAATAATAATAATAAAAATAATAACAATAATAATAAAAATAATAATAATAATAATAATAATAATAATAATAATAATAAAAATAATAATAATAATAATAATGATAATAATCAGAGTTTAAAATTTCGTAATAAATCAACTTGTAAACACTCACCACATCTCCTACCCTACAATCGTTAACTATCAATCTTTGTCATCAATATATCTTGCATTGTATTACATAGCAACAATGTTAATTCATTAAATGCAACAAATTACACATTCGATTAATATCATTAAAGTCATTCTTTCCTCATATCTTCTTTTGTTTTCTAAAGGATATTCAAAAGAGTTAATCTACAGCGGAAATGAATAAATACTTGGAGAAGTAGAGATCTTTCAAAAGTATCCGTCTTTGATTATAAATGAATCCTTTACTGTTTTACAGTCTGAAGCAAAAGTTTGGGTCTTCTATCTGGTTTCATTTCATTTCTTTCATTTTTTTGCGAAGTGAAAATTTCCTAAGCAAGTATTTCGACAATTCTCTATTGCCTACTTCGATGTGTTTTAGGCGAATCATATGTAAGAGAATGAATTCTAAAAGAAAATTCCAATAATAGATCTTTTTTATTTTGAAAAAAAAAATACTTTTCCTGTTTTAGGGAGTTTTTACTTCTAATAAGTATATCTACTTAAGATAGAATGGCTCTTAGAAATATTTTCACTGTAAAACAGAACGCTTCCTAAAAATACTTTTAGCCAAATCTCTTTCACTTTTTTTTTTTAAGTTCTCTTTTATCATCAAACTTAAAATACAGAAATCAGGTTTACCGATTTTACGGCTCCTATTGGCTATTTTGTAAATATATAAAATACGCTTGAAACATTATCTAGAAGTTTTTCTCTCCTTCCATTCCAGTTTTTCAAGTAACGGTATTTTCAGCATATATGCAAATAATTTTATATAATTGGATATTTTCCCGTCATATAGTACTTAACCATTCTTATTATTATTATTATTATTTGCTAAGCTACAACCCTAGTTGGCAAAGCAGGATGCTATAAGCCCAGTGGCTCCAACAGGGAAAATAGCCAAGTGAGGATAGGAAACGAGGAAAAATAAAATATTTCAGGAATAGTAACAACATTGAAATAAATATTTCCTATATAAGCTATAGAAACTTTAACAAAACAAGAGGAAGAGAAATAAGATAGAATAGTGTGCCTGAGCGTACCCTCAAGCAAGAGAACTCTAACCCAAGATAGAGGAAGACCAAGGTACAGAAGCTATGGCACTACCCAAGACTAGAGAACAATGGTTTCATTTATTTTGGAATGTCCTCCTAGAAGAGCTGCTTACATTACATAACGTTTATGTGATGGTCTGAAATGTTGGATGGTTAATAATAACAAATCAGATGTTTTATTGATTAATAACATAAGACCTATTAAATAAATGAAAGCAGAGTAATTCCATCATAAATAACGTGCGTTTCCGAAGTCCTGCAATCAACAAACTTAATCCGTGAACCAGATATCGCTGAAATTAATACAGAAAGAGAACATTCTTCCGCACGAATTAACATCTTACTTATTCGTACAACTTAGTCAATAGCGTCTTTACTACGCTTGAGGGTACACTCGGGCACACTATTACATCTTATTTCTCTTTCTCTTGTTTTGTTAAAGTTTTCGCATATTTATAGAGGTGATATTTATTTTAATGATATTGTTTTTAAAATATTTAATTTTTCCTTGTTTCCTTTCCTCACTGGGCTATTTTCCCCGATGGAGCCCCAGGGCTTATAGCATTCTGCTTTTACAACTAGATTTGTAGCTTAGCAATTAATAATAATAACGGTTATTCTATAGATATGTGGAAATCTCTATTCAAATAGTGTATTATTTATCACTTCTAAATAGTACTACTGCAACAATAAAAGTACTAATCTTCTTTACCTCGGGTACTTAAAGCAGGCCCAGTTCATATTTCACAATAAACTTGTTTCCGAAGTTCAAGCACTCTGATTTGATTAGTAAAGGGTTATTTATCGGTCCAAGTACTTGGGTCACTAGTGCAGTGATTGTCTCTGATTTTGTTTATGACGAAATTAATAGATTGAAGCCAGACAGTACCACATTGGATCCTTCACTCTGGTTACGGTTCATTTTCCCTTTGCCTACACACACACACACACACACACACACACACACACACACTGAATAGTCTGGCCTATTCTTTACACATTCTCTTCTGTCCTCGTGCACCGGACAACACTGAGATTACCAAATTGTTCAGTGGCAACTTTTCTCTTTGTAACGGTAGAAGAGACTTTAGCTATGGTAAGCAGCTCTTCTAGGAGAAGGACACTCCAAAATCAAACCATTGTTCTCTAATCTTGGGTAGTGCCATAGCCTCTGTACCATGGTCTACCACTGTCTTTTTGGTTAAAGTTCTCTTGCTTGAGGGGTACACTTGAACACACTATTCTATCTTATTTCGCTTCCTCTTGGTTTGTTAAAGTTTTTATAATTTATATAGGAGTTATTTATTTCAATCTTGTTCTTCTTGAAATATTTTCTTTTTCTTTGTTTCCTTTTCTCACTGAGCTATTTTCCCTGTTGGAGCCCCTGGGCTAATAGCATCCTGCTTTTCCAACTAGGGTTGTAGCTTAGCAAGTAATAATAATAATAATAATAATAATAATAATAATAATAATAATAATAATAATAATAATAATAATACTGCATTCTATCCTCATACAAAAATTTTGTAGAGTAGTACATTCATGATTTCAAACTACATGAAAAATAACATGTATCACACATCTTAATGTTCTCTTGAATCGTATCTAAAAACCTTCGGCAAACTTTTAGATCCCATACGCCTTACGACACTGTTTTCAATAGACGTGATCTCCAATCGTGGTCAAAATAATCTTCAAAATGTTCCTTCTCCATTTCTACCCGACGGAATTACATTTTTTATCAGTCATTACTGATGAAGGCATTGCATTCTACTTTATACTTTCTCTGTACTCTTCAATGGATGGGCGCGACGTGGATGTACCCGTCACTCACCATGTAATAAATTTCATGCATTATAATACTTAAATTACTTGTGCACTTGAAAGCAAGAATACTTTTGAATTTCACGCCACTTCTCGAAATCAGCTTATCATTACATAGCCCTTTAAACGACCGTAGCTTTCCTTAATATTAGCGTATCATAATAAGCTTCTTCCATTATCGAATTTATACTACTGGATATTTACTTGAAGAAATTTTGAAGAGATAAGAAGCGATATGAATGATGAATATCATCATACGGACTATATTAAAATTGTCTTTTGTAAATAGTGTCATAAGGTACAGCAGATGATACTTCGATGAATATTCTTCAGTTCTGACTTATTGATTACTTGTACTGTACTTGGCATAGTAGATCTAAAAACTTGTTTTCATTCCTCTCCCGTCAGAAATAAATCTATTGCCCTTTAGCTAATTCACACACAGAGACATATATATATATATATATATATATACATATATATAAATATATATATATACATATATATAAATATATATATACAGTATATATATATATATATATATATTGTAAAGAAGGGGCCTATGGGTTAGGAAACACAGGCCTCTTTTCATCCCAGCCCTGAAGATAACAAGAAAGAGGAAGGAGGGCGGGGCTTCATCTGAAAAGAAAATGATAAACATATTTTTCAAATGAAGAAAAGTCAAGGAAAAGAGTATTAGAGATTTCTCTAAATCTTAGCTGTAGAAGCATAATATACTATTATTGGTTGCTAACCCATCAGAAGGTCTCCTCTCGTTGAATACGTCTTAAAAAAGGGACAGAAAAAAAGAGCCCCCATCTCTTCTATCATTACATCACAAACAATAAGAGTTATTGCGGGTCTGCTAAATAGCAAAAGATCGTGCTGCCGTAAGTCCAGAAATCTATAATATAAATGCTACTATACGTAATTATGCAGAAAATTACGGCCTCCAAAAGTAAGTCATCTTGTTCGCTGCTATTTTATTCATCGACGTCCCAGGCCCAGGGTCGAAACTTCAAGCACTACATCTACCTATGATTTTCTTAACAGAATGTTCTGTCATTTACTCATGGGAACTGGTTATTATTTGCCACAGTGACTCTTACCTTTTATATATATATATATATAAAAAAATATAGTGAATACAAATACTTTATACCATCCCGCAGAAATGCTGGACTAGAACATTTTTTTCGTGTAGTTAAACGACTTTCGGCTGTCTGTTTCTCAGAGAATCCTTTGCAGAAAACTAGAAAATAAAACTACAAAAAAAAAAACCACTCGTCGCAACACTGCACGAGACATTACACATAACGCTAGTTGTGAATGTTTTTAAACAAACAAATTTACTGCCAATAAGCGACAAAAAAAGGTACCAAAGATTCAACTCAATTTCAAATTATTTTTCGTTCTCATCATTTATTTATATCCTTGTTTCCTATCCTCACTGGGCTATTTTTCTCTGTTAGAGCATTTGGGCTTATAGCATCTTGCTTTT
Source organism: Palaemon carinicauda (assembly GCF_036898095.1). Taxonomy (NCBI): domain Eukaryota; kingdom Metazoa; phylum Arthropoda; class Malacostraca; order Decapoda; family Palaemonidae; genus Palaemon; species Palaemon carinicauda. Next base: position 23,694,265 of record NC_090768.1, read on the forward strand.
CCAACTAGGGTTGTAGCTCGGCTAGTAATAATAATAATAACAGATTATGAACATTATACGCCTCGGAAACAGATACTGGCAAGTCTGAAAATACTCAATCGCGTCACAAAGCCGACAAACTGGTATCTCTTCGCTGCAAAACCGCGAGAGAGAGAGAGAGAGAGAGAGAGAGAGAGAGAGAGAGAGCTATAAGGGGAAATATTTGCGTATACAAAGAAAGGAAAAAAAAAGTGTCAGACGTGTGAAATATTGCTCGCCTTAGGAGTGAAATGGTGCTTGGCCGGGACGGGGCGGCTTGTTGCACATCACAGATGACATGTTGCTGGTTACAAGGGTGAAGTGTTGCATGATCCTGAGGGAGATGATGTTAGTAACGGGAACAAGGACGGGGGGGGGGGGGGGTAGGTATGAAGGGGAGGGGATCTGGCATCACAGATCCTTCCCCTTCCCTTTCAGAAAGGTGGGGGGAGGGGGGGGGGGCAGGGAGGAGAAGGGATGCGTCAAATGGAGGGAATGTCAAGTTTTGAGATTGCAGTCAGTGGAGAGAGAGAGAGAGAGAGAGAGAGAGAGAGAGAGAGAGAGAATTTAAAGATAATCATATATAAATATAAACAGTAGACATAAATACATTAGAACAAATATATAGAAAGAAGCAGAAAACTCACCAGTTTATTCTGCATTAAGGGAAAAAGTGAATTCTAGAACGATGATATCTTCTCACGAGGATAAGATATGTTTGAGAGGGCGATCCAGCACCATATTAATTAAGAGCGACTTCGGCGGATGAGCTGAACTTACTTGGCAGAAAAATTCCCAAGTAGCAGACACCACGACGGTTCTTGGCGAAAACGAGAGAGAGAGAGAGAGAGAGAGAGAGAGAGAGAGAGAGAGAGAGAATATGTTGGTTTCCAGCATCATTATGACCAAAGGCTACTTACCCAGGGACCGGCATTATTATGAGTTTCAAAATGGATAAATGCTTGTCTTTTGAACGCAAGAAGGGAAAAAAAATTCGTAGAAGCTGTAAAATCAAATGTTTTAGAAACTTAAAACTTTCTCTGATAAATTTGCATCTCTAAATACACCAGGAAATGAGATAGACATTAGCAGAAAAATGTAATATATAAAAAAGTGACATGCTTCGAAAGTGAAACATGACATTCGAGCGTCAACAATTGTAATACGGATCCAAAGCGGTCCTAAAAAAAAAAAAAAAAATAATAATAATAATAATAATAATTGCTGGACAATTGAGAAATGAGGCTAAGAATTTCGTGACAAAGACCCAGGGTTACGCAGTTACATAGTAAATATTAACAAATGTGGGCATATCATCAGAGCAGAAATTTTACCAGCTACTTTTTTTATAAACGAATGTATGTTTCTGACACTTGGGTTTTCCTTAAAAAACTTTGCTGATTTTAAAGAATAATGATAATAATTATAATAATGACGCTTATTATTTTGACTAATGTTTTTACTAATACTATTAAGATATATAAAAGACGTCTATCATAACAAAAAAACAAAGACTTTCTTATCAATCACCAATAGCATAAACTCTTAAAATTCTAACTTCATAAAATATGAAAAAAATATATAATCTGTACTAAAAAGCATAAAGAACATATGTCAAAAACCTTGTCTCATTTCTAAATACAGAATTGGCCCTTAAATGAAGAATAAAATACATTCTAGTTTTGTAGTATGAAGCCTAAAGATAATATCTTTATAGTTTAATGATTATGTTACTCATTAATCAAGTAAAACGTCAATTACAATTCAGAGTGATTAAGAAAGGTTACGAGAGAGAGAGAGAGAGAGAGAGAGAGAGAGAGAGAGAGAGAGAGAGCAGTCAATTTTCCACACATATTATAATAATACGTCACATAACGCTCGACATTGTGTAATAAGCTCATCAAATTTATTAATAAAGGATATTTTTTTTTTTTGTATCCTACTCTTCGTACAGCAGCTTACGACGATTAAAAAGCCGATTGCTGGAACACACTCTGCCATATCCCCTATAGTTAAATTTATCGTCAAAAAAAAAAAAAAAAAAAAAAAGTTAAGAAATAAGTATAAGAAAAATTAGGATTCTTGAAGTAACTTGAAAAGTTCAGTAAAGAACATGAAGACGCTTTAACGAGAGAGAGAGAGAGAGAGAGAGAGAGAGAGAGAGAGAGACATAATTTCTTATGAATCATGAAAGGTTTCACTCTTTAGAGTACTGAAGTCTGGTGTTTTTTTTTCTCTCTCTCTACTTCTGAAGTCGTCATGGCCAGACGATATTTTCAGGAACGCGCTCATGTCACCCCACCTCACACTACGAGAGAGAGAGAGAGAGAGAGAGAGAGAGAGAGAGAGAGAGATGTCTCTAAAGCTACAGCCATTCAAACTAAAGGTCATTAACAATAGATTATGATTATTACTCATGAGATCGACCCCAGCCATACTGTATAAAGGAGGACGAGTGATTCATCTTCAGTAAACCTAAGCTGTTTCCGTTAGGTTAATCAACGTTAGGCGTATAGTTTCCTGTCTCTTGCATTGGTGTCCTTTGTAATGTTGGATTTTCGTGAAATATTCATCCAAATCAGAATTTCCTAGAAGGAATTTTTTTTTTTTTTAGAATCTAATAACCACTTCGTATGTCTAAGTTGTTATTTGGGATAAGACCTTACCTGACCTTCTGGTAACGTATCCAAAATAATCCAAAATAATATCCGAATTACTTGAATAAGCAACACCAGTAAGAGAAATCCATTAAGCATTAATGACGAATATCCACAAGGATATTATAATCGAATAAATATAGAATTCCACATAATAATACTAGCAAATATATTTTGAAAGATTATTATTATTATTATTATCATTATCATTATTATTATTATTATTATTATTACTAGCCAAGCTACAACCCTAGTTGGAAAAGCAGGATGCTATAAGCCCAAGGGCTCCAACAGGGAAAAATAGCCCAATGAGGAAAGGAAATAAGGTTATAAATAAGTGATGAGAATAAACTAACAATAAATCATTCTAAAACCAGTAACAGTGTCAAAACAGATATGTCCTATATAAACTATTAACAACGTCAAAAACAGATATGTCATATATAAACAATAAAAAGACTCATGTCAGCCTGGTCAACATAAAAACATTTGCTCCAACTTTGAACTTTTGAAGTTCTACTGATTCAACTAGTATACAGTATATAATAAACGAGAAGTTTTATGTATCTTTTTACCCTTATTAAGTCGTATTTCTCTATCCTTATGAATTAAGCTGGAAATTGTATGTATAAACTTCTTGGAAACTGCACCATCTTACCATAAATAAAGTAACATTCCACGCAATCAAAATAGGACAGGTTAACCGGGAACTCTGTAGCGTTATAGTATAGATGTTTGGTAATGATATTAAAGATAAAATACAAGAACCAAAAACGCTTTTCAGCGCCATCATGAAAGTCTCGAATTGATAGTTAAAAAAAAAATTGTAAAAAATATATTTGGTTTAAGATAACATAATAAATGTCAATGAAAATTTAAAGGGCATTTGCAATAGGATTTGAAACGGTAGAATGACATTTGAAAAGTTCAACCCAATTCCTTTTTTCGGATCACGTATTATTAACGACAACTCTGCATGGCCGACCTCACAACCTCAAAAATTTTCTCCAACTCTTCGGGAAAACCCCTCTCTGTGTACTGTGGGGTAAAACCATTATCATTTTCTTTTAATAGCAAGATTTCCGTAGGGAATTTTTCAAGGAGGCGGGATATCCAGAAAAATATCATATTTTCTTCGTTTTTCAATCTCTGAAAGAGGTCACGGTTTTTTAATTTTACAAAAGGGTATTATGCTGTAAAAAAAAAAATAAAATAAACAAAAAAAAATAAAATGAAATAAAATCTTGGCATAAATGTTGCCAGAAATTTACCGTTTTACAAACGGATTTATTCACGCCAAGGAGTGATATTACGGTCACCGACTAGTAAAAGATTATAATAAAGTATGGTAAAATTACGGTCGCCTGTATTTTACTGAAATACGGCTGAGAACAGTATATTTTTACGGAGAAGTTCCGATTAAAAATACGGTTTTTTTTTTAAAGTGTAGAATTTCCCTCTAAAGTTTTTGAATAAGTCATTCTTGATCATATCTAACGTGATGGTCCCGTGGAAACTTTTAAAGAGAAAACAAATTTCAATGAATATCTTTATGGGATAGTCCTCATAAACATATATTGATAAGAAAAATATAGATCTCAAAATACAATCAGGTGAAATATTTGTTCAATAAAACTCGACGAGAAGCACAGTAAACATAAATAAAAGTTCAGCAGAAGATGAACAAAACATCGTTACGACACAAAAGATGAAAATGTTATGTACAAAAAAAAAAAAAAAAAAAAAAAAAAAAAAAACACTAACTAACTAACTAACTAACGAGGGAGCTTTGAAATATTGAGAGGTCTCCTATAGTCCATTTCTTTTAGCGATGCATATTTGCACCGACTCGCAGCGGTGCCCTTTTAGCTCGGAAAAGTTTCGTGATCGCTGATTGGTTGGAATTATCTCGTCCAGCCAATCAGCGATCCGGAAACTTTTCCGAGCTAAAAGGGCACCGCTGCGAGTCGGTGCAAATATGCATCACTAAAAGAAATGGACTATAGTATAATTTTTCAAGAATCACTGAAAATGAGAATATCCTTTAAAAGCAAATAATAAAAAAAATAATCAATGTTCATTAACAATATACACACCAAGAAGTGATACTTCTACTAAGCATTAAAAGAAACATTAAAACCCTTTCGCTTTAAAACAGCTTTTATTTTTCTTTTAAATTTTATTTTATCTTTACTTCTCAGTTTTTTATACCGTATTTCTCAAAATTGGGACTGGAAGACTTGCAACACTCGGTTTTTCCAACTAGTGTTGCAGTTTGTCTAACAGCACAAGCAACAGCAGTATTTATAACAACACTGATCTTTCGGAAAAATATGATTTAGCGGAGAGAACATGAAATTGGCACGGCATTCAAGAAAAATATTCAAATGCTTAATAAAACTTTGTAACCGGGTTCTCGTTAAATTCACTTCTTGCGATTTTGGTCTGGTGTGCATAAGTAACCCCATCTAGACACTTTGATCTCAAGCACCATATATCATAGATTTATGTCTCTCTCTGGCAGCACATGATTGAAAAAGAGAAAGGAATATAAATAGAAAAGAGAAATAAAAAGGAAGTTCGAGTAAAGGCGCCATAGTAGAGGTGACACCAATCACATATATCAGCATAGGGACATCTAGATTAAATTATGATATATAAGTGTTTCTTCTTCGTTCTATGAGGAGGGCCCCCGGTTATTTTTTTTTTTTTTTTTTTTTGAGGGGGGTCCTTGTGAGGAGAGAGAGAGGGGGGGGGGAGCTGATCCAAAGGACTGTCTACCGTTGCGCCCTCTGGGTAGACACTGTAGAGCTTTCTTAGTTCAAAAAGCATCACTGAGCTTCCTTAGTACATACACAGGGCGAGACGCTTTTTCTCGGTGTGGCGGCGACGCAAGTTTAAAATGGCGTCCTGACTTACCGCTTGAGATCTATTTTAAATCTAGTTTGGCCGACTTCAAAGAGTTGATTGTTGCGCCCCTCTTACGCAGAGAGAAAGAAAGAAAGAGTGATGACAGTCCTCCATCTACAAAAATTTGCGTATAAGTTAGTCAGGAAAAGGCAAGAGACTTTTTAAACAAAGGTAGAAACGTTGCATACCTTACCTTACCTTACCTTATTGCCTTATTTTTTGTTTGGGTTCCCCCAGGTCCCTCAGTATGAGGCACCTCGTATATCCACCGGAGAGTTGCTAATGTATCTTCCGGTGTATTTTGCATCTTCCAGTTGTAAATACAACCCAAGATATATATATATATATATATATATATATATATATATATATATACATATATATATATATGATAAGACCAAAAGGGTAATTCGTTTAATGAAAATCATTTCTGCCAGGGTCAGGATTCGAACCTTAGCGTCAATAAAAATAAGGATAAACAGTAAGAGTTAGCTCATTCGGCTATTTACCACTACCTCTATTGGCGTTAAGGATCACATACTTTGCTAGGCATTGATATTAATTATCAAAATAATTTCACCATGGTTTTTGATCCCGCAGAAGCGTGAATTCGATATCAAAAAGGCATTTGTGGTTGATGTGAAACAGCAGCGTTTATTGTTGTGTTTGTGTTTGTGTGTGTAATATATGTATGTATGTATGTATATAAATTATATATATATATATATATATATATATATAATACATATATATATGTATATATATATATATATATATATATAAATAGATATATATATATACATATATACAGTATATATATATATATATATATATATATATATATATATATATATGTATGTATATATACACACATTATATAATATATATATATACATCTATATATATATATATATATATTTAAATATATGTGTGTATGTATATATCATTTCCCCTTACATGATGTGGTTCGAAAATTAAATAACCTTTCGGATAAATTAGCTTGTCCAAAGCATTTTCCAACCTCGACGTGACGTACCTATGATCATCAAGTACCTAAATCACTCCTTGGGTCAACATAAACACTGCATATTTCATGAACGAGCTCAATGGCAGTGGATCAAGGAGGGTAGAATCTTTCGTTAATGAACAATTCATTAGAGCTACCTAAAGGCTCAAACAAATAACTGTTATATAAGATTTCTTTCGGACAATTCTACACTAAGAACTTTTATTATGAATGGGGTTCATCATGTTAGCTCTCTTTTGATTTTCTAGTAGCGTAGCAGTCAGGCATTTGGCATCGGTATATCAAAATAAAGGAAGCAAAGAATATTCTTTTGGCCTCGGATGTTTAAATTCTTACCACGAAAAAAATCGTCACCTTTGACATTATGGTCAAATTGAAATATGAGTAAAACGAATGTTTAGGAAACGTTAATTGAATAATTCTTTCATATTAGTGTGAATTTTCAAACAATTTTGGATTTCTTTTTTTTTAAATAAAAGCATAATTCTACATTTCTTATTGAATTACATATTTGGTTTGATTACTAATTTTTTCTGTGAATCGTAAATTTTTGGTCATTTGTCAATGTTAACGATATTCATTCAATTATGTTCAGTGACTACAGTATTGTGAGGTTCACTTAAAACTCTATTTCGAATAATCATTATCATGTTATTTCTAAATGAATTATTTATCTGCAATGCCTTCCTTAATGGAATCTTATCTTTGCCTTAATTTAATATTCTTTACTATGTTATACCATATATATATATATATATATATATATATATATATATATATATATATATATATATATATATATATATATATGTGTGTGTGTGTGTGTGTGTGTGTGTGTGTTTGTGTTCGTGAATTTATTTGACGACCACACATAGCACATTGTACAATATGTTTATCACTGACCATTGGATATGGAAACGTATTCTGTAAAGTTAAAATAGCTGGTTTCAATAGCTTTGACCTACACACGATTGCCTTATCGACAGGAAATTACTTCGGATAACCCAAGATTTTTTTTTTCTTAAACAGCCGGCCATGATACAAACGTTTTCTCATTCTGTTTTATAGAGAGGATGGCTTCGTTTCTTCATATCCAGTCTCTGGAATTTATTTTCATTTCAAAACATATGCAATGCTTATGACTTGTGCTTCCTGTTGCATTCTACAATATATTATTATTACTAATATTATTATTATTATTATTATTATTTTTATCATTATTATTATTATTAATTGCTAAGCTACAACCCTAGTTGGAAAAGCAGAATACTATAAGCCCAAGGGCTCCAACAGGGAAAATAGCCCAGTGAGGAAAGGTAACAAGGAAAAATAAATACTTTAAGGATAACAAAATAAATATCTCCTATGTAAACTATAAAAACTTTAACAAAACATGAGGAAGAGAAATTAGATAGAATAGTGTGCCCGAGAGTACCCGCAAGCAAGAGAACTCTGCTAAAAGCAATTATAGTTTATATTATCAGCTTCAATCCTTTTATTTGACACATCTTTCTAATGTTCTTTCTTTATTACCCAAAAAGGTAAATACTCGACTCCTATGTTTTCAAAAACATCTTTTGTGAAAAAAAAAATTAAATAGCTCCTCGGTTTTAGAATTTCCTTTTATGCCTTGCTTGTACTCTGCTATAAGATTATAAAAAAAAACCCGCAATATCAAAACACGTTCATTTTGATTTCAAAACAACAGTCTCTCTAGCTTATCCGACGCACAAAAACACTTTTATTTATTTTAAAGAAAATGTGTCTTCTGCTTCGAGTTTAACCGAACCACCATTGGTCTCTTATTTCTCACCTCTCGAGAAGCAGCCAATCATTTTCTATTCCTTGCTTTTAAAATGATCTTCCCCAATGCATGCATACCCCAACGCCTTCCAGCGCTCTCTCTCTCTCTCTCTCTCTCTCTCTCTCTCTCTCTCTCTCTCTCTCTCTCTCTCTAATACATGCGTGGAAGAACAACAATATAAATGGCTCGACTGCCGGAGATATTTGGAGAAACGTTTAAATACCTAGATAAAGACTCAAATAACAAGTTTATAACGTTTTGGTTCAATAAATGAGAGTATTTACTAAATAAAATTATCTATACAATAGAGAGAGAGAGAGAGAGAGAGAGAGAGAGAGAGAGAGAGAGAGAGAGAGGGAGAGAGAGAATGACGACAATTTTATTTGATAGTCATTCCATTGACGGTATGACTTAATTATACCTGTGGATTAGACATCTACTCGAACAATGCCAACATGTCAGACCCACCACCCATCCTCACACCTTCATGCGTTATATGGGGCGTGGGTGGGTGCAGAAAGTGAGATGAGAAGGGGGAAGTGCTGAAAAGGGGGTTATGGAGGAAGGTGCTGGATGACAGGTACTGGCATATTAAAGTGAGACGAGTCCTGGGAGGGCCCTCGTGGAAAGCCTGGAGACTGGGCGAAGCCCCTTTACATTACCAATTAAAACAACTTCATCTCGCATTTGAGCCATTCTTATTGGTCGCCGGGACCCTCACTCCGCCCACCAACCACCCCCACCCCCCCTTATAAGTCACCACCACTTGCAACGGTACACGCCTACTGTTGATGACGAAGAGAAGGAAATTATATTTTTCTTCATAGGACAAGACTGCATTAATGACTCAGGACGAGGTGGTCCACTTGGATGTGGGGGGCTGGGGGAGAGGTATGGGATAGCGAACATGCCTTCATAGAGAGAAACCTTTGAACCTTCTTTACAAAGTCGCAGAGACAAGATTTCCAAACGTATCTTGAATCACCACCTATTTTATGCATTCTGAGATTGTGTCTGTTCCCAATAACATCTTCTCTCATGTGTTTTTAGCCATGTTGTGGATCAGGCTAATGCAAGCATTCACAGGAAGATATGACAGGTTGTCCGATCTTAGAAAACATTATACTTCGCGAGGCAGTTGATAATGAAACACCCCTATCAACACAAAGGAGGAAGACCACGGCGGGAACTGAGAATTAAGTTTCGTCTTTCAATATGGAATAGATATTACGACGTCACATCGGACTGAAAACTGAAAGAGACGCTCTCTTAATCACAGTTCCGAGTGCGATTCTGAAGCATCGCAAGGTCTCAGGAATAAATAAGACCACAGAAACAGAGATTTCACATTTCTTAATACTTCAAGCGAAGGAGTACATAGGAATTGGAAATCAACACGGATCACAGTTTACCTTCTTTTGACCAACGATGTCCATTTTTTCTCTCCAAAGTATTTGTAATGCCTTTGTCAAACAGACGTAATAGCTAATAGCAGTAATCAATATGGAATGGATGAGCAAGAACAAGGAGAATTATATTAGCGCTAAATCCCAAAGGCTAAAACCTAATAATGATGAAAATACTCACAAAATATTTCAGGGAGAGAGAGAGAGAGAGAGAGAGAGAGAGAGAGAGAGAGAGAGAGAGAGAGAGAGAGAGAGAGAGAAGCCTATTTCATTCAATGAATTTTTCTCCACGTTTTATTAATGAAAAAACGTTATCAATAATTACCTCTGCTGTTGGTATTTACTGGGAACATTAACCTGTAGCCACAAAAGTATCTATTCTTGTTTATAAAAAATGGATTAGAAAGACCTGTTTTAACACTTACACTTCTCTCACTGCAGTCGAGATCTGGCGAAGGAAACACCTATGGAAACCACTGATTACTAAAACATTTCGTCACAAAATAGAGGAAAAGGTTTTCTTAACTTTTTTTTTTCTCTGAGAGCTGAGCTATTTCAGCTTTCAAACACCATTTACATTTCATATTGAATAACTCGTATAACAGTATTCTCGGTTATTCGCTGTTTTTATTTTTATTTCTCACAAGTGTTTTCTTAAGATAAAAAAAAAGTAGTAAAATAAGCACAAAATTCAATTATTATCAATGCCATTTCTTTATCACATAAACTTTAGTTTGTCAATTAACGCACGTGACTTTTAAACATTCAAATATGGAGCCTCAAATTTCTCTTACTATCGAATTCCCTTTATCTTAGGGTTATGGTGGCCTGGTGGTAGCTTCCTTGCCTGGTTATTGCCGGACGAGGGTTCGAGTCCTGCTAAAATCTATAGTTCCTTTGGTCGCTGCA
>NC_090768.1:23707495-23712495 GCF_036898095.1 Palaemon carinicauda
TGCGTAAAGGAAGCAGATTCTCTATTTATATACAAACTCAGAATAACAAATATAAAGCGAGAAAATGTACAAAGATTAAAACCTTCCGTATAAATGCGATGGCTACTAAAACATTTTGTGATGTCATAAAAGGACAGAAAAACAATGGTTAATTCAACAACAATATTACTGCATTAAACATTATCCTGCAAGTCACTTCTTGAAATGTTAATGGAAAATCGAAGCATCTTGGTTGCCTTTTCCTATTTGCAATGTTCAAAGTCCCCTGGTTTTCAAAAGCATACAGAAATAATTGCGGTGTCAGAAACGCGTTCCCTACAATACAATAATCACTAGAAAAAAAAAACTCCGAGAGTGCAGACCTCCACCACGGCAGCTTATTTCTCGAAATCAGCTTGTCTTTCCCAGAATCAATTTAGACCGTAGACGTATTTGAAGTGCGTATGACAACCTTGTGCGAACTTGGGGTTAAGGTCAGGGATAATTCAGTCGATCTTTTGCTCAACCTTGGCCTTGACCTTTGACCTAAGACTTTCAAAATGGAATCACTTCCACGTCTCAACATAAAAATTAATCCCTGTATGTTTAACTACTCTATGAGTAAAATTGTGGCCAGGGAGTTGTTCACAAACAGACAAACGGACGAACCGGGGGAAAACATAACCTACTCCCAACTTCGTTGGCGGAGGTAATAATAGAATCCTCAGTCATTCCTATAAAAGAACACGTTTCCTTTGAGTGTGAAACAAATGTCGCTGCAACATAGGAAAAAACCGACACCTACAAACGAGTGTGCTGCTATAATGAACTACTTTCGCATCAGGAGTCCATTAAAGTACAAAGACATCTACAAAGAGGGATATAAGATGGAAAGTAAATGTATGAGCAATGAAGAAATGTTTATATCCTTAAAGTTACACAATAATTCATTTATGGTTAATATGAATAATTAAACTTAGCGGAAAAAATCTTCTTTAGTAAATATCATTAGAGGAAACACTGCTTCCATTCCACCAGAACCAGCCTCTCTAACTATGTCCTTTCCAATTATGCAATGGATAAAAAATTAATAAAATTTTCTATAGGAAAAGATGGGTATACAAATAAACATATGCCATGTAAGTGAGAGAGAGAGAGAGAGAGAGAGAGAGAGAGAGAGAGAGAGAGAGAGAGAGAGAGAGAGAGAGAGCAATTAACATCTCATGCTTCAGCAGGAAAACACGGGACAGGTCAATAAGTTTCCCTCGCACCGCATAGATAAACCATGCTTAGTCTTTGTCAAAAGACTTAGCTGCAAGTTTTGTGCTAACTTTAAAGTACACTGGTCCAGTTCTGGAGCTTCGCAGATTTACAGTGAGAGAGAGAGAGAGAGAGAGAGAGAGAGAGAGAGAGAGAGAGAGAGAGAAATTGAATTTATTTTAGGTTTTTGTATTTCTTTTTTCTTATTAATATACTAATTTAATTTATTAGGATAAACCAACATAACAATAAACATCGTGTGTTAATATTAACAAAAATATAGGTAAAGACATACATTGATCATTACATACATAAATTTATTCTGTGCACAATATGTTAGGCTTATTGTGCACGAATGTTTGATCATTTTGAATAAATATTAATCAAAATAATACGAAGAACCCAGACGAAGGGATGACCATTATTCAATTTATTGAAGAGAACAACAAGCAATATGACCCACTGAGCAATTTCGACTGAGGCTTCAACCACTTAGGTATTATTATAGAGAAATTTAAGACAGACAGACAACTGTTCCAAACGTTCTTTGGAAAAAAAAATATACAAAAAGTATGACTACAATTTTCAAACTGGTTATATCTTTTCTGAATCATAAACAGACTAGCAACAAGTGAATGCAAATGAATAATCTACCTTTTGGGATGCTACTCTTAATTCATAGCTTGAAAGACCTTCAATAATGAAACAGCAAAGCAAAAGTCGAAGTGCATTATTCACTTCGTCGATGAACGCGATACTCATCCATATTCATTCGTTTTTCATTTTTTTAACGAAGAAAAATCTCTCAGCATAGAGAGAGAGAGAGAGAGAGAGAGAGAGAGAGAGAGAGAGAGAGAGAGAGAGAGAGAGAGAGAGCATCCGTGTTTCCCGGATGGCATCGACATCACCATATATCCCAATGGCACGTGTCCGCCTTTGGATTATGAATCAGACCACGCGTGCCTTTGAAATTCTTACTCCCTCCAAACAATAGATCTGCTATATGGCAGCCATAGTTACTTTCTCAACAAACAATAACGGAAATGAAAAAACAGACGACATAAAACTAAGAAACTGATCGTCGTCTATCCCATTATTGAAGACAATGCAATTTTTAGAGCTAAATTAAATACCCAACTAGAAATTTAACGTTAGAAAATTCGAAATGACCGATGGGAAAATACCTCGCAATGTCTATTTTTTCAAACTTGTTACCATATATATAATGCTAATAGTTTGAAATTCGAAATATGTTTCATATACTGTACATCTTTCACTTTGTATTTCTTTTGAAATGTTTTAAGTAGATATTATAAAACAGCTTTTCAGTAAACAATTATTTGCAAGAAATCAAATTCCAGAGAAAAATATTAAGAAAATTATTAAATAAATGAAGGCAAGAAAACAATTCCTACATTTTTTGAGGGTTAAAAAATCCCTAGAACGTTTAAAACACGCAATCTCACTCTGACCCCGTCCAATGCCCGAAAAAATGAAATGCAGGATGAAACGGAAAAAAACCCTAAAAAATTTAATATAACTTCGTGAAAGCATGAGGTGTACTCATTCTGACAATAGAACAATTACCCTTTCATTCTTGTAAGATGACGTTACATGTTTACCAGGTTGATCTACTGTAAACCAAAACCGAATCTAAAGTTATGTGATTTGATATTTATCCTGTAATAAATCAGTGTAATAATAAGCCTTATAATTGCCTAAACATCGGTGTAATAATAAGTCTTATAATTGCCTAAACATCGGTGTAATAATGTCTTATAATTGCCTAAACATCGGTGTAATAATAAGTCTTATAATTGCCTAAACATCGGTGTAATAATAAGTCTTATAATTGCCTAAACATCGGTGTAATAATAAGTCTTATAATTGCCTACACATCGGTGTAATAATAAGTCTTATAATTGCTTAAACATCGGTGTAATAATAAGTCTTATAATTGCCTAAACATCGGTGTAATAATAAGTCTTCTAATTGCCTAAACATCGGTGTAATAATATGTCTTATAACTGCCTAAACATTGGTGTAATAATAAGTCTTACAATTGCCTAAACATAGGTGTAATAATAAGTCTTATAATTGCCTAAACATCGGTGTAATAATATGTCTTATAATTGCCTAAACATCGGTGTAATAATAAGTCTTACAATTGCCTAAACATCGGTGTAATAATAAGTCTTACAATTGCCTAAACATCGGTGTAATAATAAGTCTTATAATTGCCTAAACATCGGTGTAATAATAAGTCTTCTAATTGCCTAAACATAAGGTCTTCCACTATGCAATATATACGTTTAGGTATCATTTGTTGCTTAGCGTAAGGTGATACCAATCAGAATAGAAAAAAAAATCAAATGGCTAAAGCAACTTAATGGCAAATTAGATCTCAAACAGTTTTATCCAGAATTAAGATAAATGTTACTACTGACATTCAATTTAACTTTCACATTAATTTTCAAAATTTTCTCAATTTTCATAGTAATAATTATCTTCATCATCGATAATTTCATGAATTTCATCGTTGATTATGATAATGTTATTGCAACTATAAATTTTTCTTGATCGATTTTGTAATTGCAAGGACCTGGTGTTCGTGTATCAACAATGACTGTAAAGCATGTATGCATGTATCAATAAAATATCACTGTAGAGTTTTTAAAACCTTATCCCCCTCACCCAGTAAAACACAGCGAGAAATAAGCCGAGCAATTGCGAGAAAAATAAATCAATAGTTAAAAGCATGAAAAGGAATTTATCCATTTCTTTCTATTTTTCCTTTTTACATGTTGATACAGACGGAGTTGCAGTGACAGACGGTCGTGAAGACGGACAGAAAGACTGACAGCCAGGGTAAAAATCTTCAGTCACTCAGGGTCTGGCGAATGGGGGAATAATAATAATGGATTTGCACATCTCCCAACGTTAAAAACATTTCAGTGGAGAGAGAGAGAGAGAGAGAGAGAGAGAGAGAGAGAGAGAGAGAGAGAGAGAGAGAGAGAGAGAGAGAGAATCACAACAAACTAGGTTGACTTCTGGGACTCGGCGCATAAGGGTATAAAATATGCAGGTGATAAGGGATAATTCTCATACCTCGCTATTTATGAAATGAAGGTTATATTATGACACGGCAAAACTGGAATAATTATTTCAATCTAATAACTTCATATTCTTCAGACGACCAAAATAGAATCGGTATTATGGATATCATATCGACCCCTTTTTTAAGTAAGCTTACTTTAAATTTCCTTACAATCTGAAAGTGCAATTTTATGTGGAAGATGGATTTACTTGTAAACCGAGACGTTTTTTTTTTTTTCCGAATCGTAACATCTACCATTTAAAACAAATGTAGAAGCCCAATATATACTTACGATGATACGTAAAGTATAAAACGATATAAATGTACTGCGTAAGCAAAACAAGCCTATGAGCAGCACCAACAGCAAATGATGCAAGAAGACTTAGGCCTCCCTAGCCGATCGGCGAGTGTCCCAGTGACCCCTGATTAATAAAGGAGGAAAAGGAAATTCCGGGCCTTCATTAAGACTCCTCCTCTACATGGCCGGAGACAGGAAGAAGAAAGGAAGCGTTGTTCAACAGGGCAAATGCAACCATAATAAGCGTCGGAGCTAATTGACGGGAGAGAGAGAGAGAGAGAGAGAGAGAGAGAGAGAGAGAGAGAGAGAGAGAGAGAGGATTATCGGGTAGGGCTGCTTGGAAGGAAAGGCCTACCTAGGCAAGGA
>NC_090768.1:23717495-23727495 GCF_036898095.1 Palaemon carinicauda
ATTTAAAAATATAACATAATTTACTATATACGGTTAGTTTTAGATAAATGATATATGTATATATATATACATATATATATACATATACTGTATATATATACACTATATATATGTATATATACATATACTGTATATATATACACTATATATATGTATATATATACATATACTGTATATATATACACTATATATATGTATATATATATACATATACTGTATATATATACACTATATATATGTATATATACATATACATATATATATATATATATATATATATATATATATATATATATATATATATATATAAACAGCAACAGCAAATGAGCGACCGTTTTTAGTCCACTACAGGACAAAGGCCTCAAATGTCAATTCATGTCTGGGATTTGGCCAGTTTTCATCACCAAGCTGAGTTGTGTGTGTTTGTGTGTGTTAAATTTCAAAGTATTAGATTGGACGCAGGAGAAACGAAATGTCCTCGGCTGAACTTAGCGATGAGGTTCGGGTCAAAACAAAAAACAAAATCCAAATGGCGTTGAAAACCATTAATTGATGACATAATAAAATGATGACATCAAATTTGTTTTCCCGATAACTTTAGAATCATAATATATGAAACTCGTTTTATTATTTTGAATCAGTGCACTAATAAATATAACGGCATAAAAACTGCAAAAATCATAAAAGAAGTCCATATTTCAATTGTAAATTAAGGGTAGCCTAAATATTGTAAAAACTGCAAAAACCTGTTGAAATATATGTTCTAAAAATACAAGAAAAAAAACATGTACATTGATGCACAAACCAAAGCAAAATACTTTCCTAACTTTGAAAAAAAGATAATCTTTGGAAAACTAAAAACCCACAGACTCCTTCATTTTGAGCAAAAGTCAGTCTACAATTTTATATCACTAGTTCAGGTTCATTTAAATGCTAAATCGCTAATGCACATGACCAAGTACAGCAGGATTATCTCCAAATTTTGTATCAGTAGCACATTTTCACTCAAGCAAGAAGAATATGTAAGCAAAATTAAGAAGGTTTGACTAATTAAATGATAGCTGCACTATGAGTTATCATATCAATTAATTGCGCATCAGAATAATAACTGATTTCTAGGGAGCCCTGTATTATTATTACCTGGCAAGCTAAACCCTAGTTGGAAAAGCAAGATGCTACAAGTTATATGAGAAAATTGATAAAAAAAATAAAATCATAAATTAAATATATCAAGGTCAGTAACACAAAGTCAAAATAAATCAATGAAACGAAAATTAGGAAAAATTCCATGCAACATGAACATAGAACTAATTTACGACCTCGAGACAGGAAAATTTTGTCCAACAAATTAAAATGAGAGTCAGTAGCTGGAGCCAGACCGGGGAACAATACTCGAATTATGGTAGAATTACAGAATTAAAACCTTTCCTCAGGATGGACTTATCACCGGAAATCTTAAATAAGACTCGTGATTAACGCAATCAAAGGCAGCACTAAAATCAAGACGAATCATACGAACATCCTGACCATAATCAAAGGATTTCTGTAGAACACTGGAAATTGTATGAAATGTATCATAGGCTCCAAGGGCCTTGAAAAAAAGCATAGCTACAAATTAGGGAACAGACAGTTAACTTCAGCACACCTATCTAAGAGGTTTCCCAAAAGAAGATTTAAAACGTTTGATTATATAGGCGTTATGGAAATTGGGCGGTAATAAGCAGGGCTAGAACTACCACAAACACATTTACCCAATCGATTTACATTAACAACTATCCAGTAAGTGCAAAAAGATTATACTCTAGTAATTTAAAACAACAACTTAGGAGCTAGGAAATCATCCATATGAAAAAAATAAAGGAAAATACCATTTGGGTTAACATATGCATCAACGTCCAACCACCCAAAAGAGTTGTCTATTCCTCAATAGTGAGTGAAAGAACCACCTGGTTTAAGTAAAGGAGGAACGGTTAAGTCTAAACCAAAGCGTACAGATTCAAGGGTAGCAAACCTCTTATGTTTCTGGATTGTATCAGAGTTTCTATTATAGTAAAACTGTATTCCTCTTCTATTGAAGAACAAACTGTAAAAACAGCTTTTAGCTGAGTATAGTTATTCCAAGTAAAATCTAATCTTCTACTTTTTCAAAATATGATAAGCTTCCTGTTTTCTCCAAATGTACACGTCTAAAAACATCGTTGAACCAGGGTTTGTCCTTGATACGATATTTCAACTTGCGAGAAGGAATGCACCAGTCAGTCATGTTGATTAGATTTTCATTTAAGCGAACATCAAACTCGACCATTTTATACAATTGTAGCCAATTTAAATACAAACGATAATTCAAAATGCCATTCCAGACTCGTTGAGATTATATATAAATATATATATATACATATACTGTATATAGGCTACATACATATATATATACATATATATATATATATATATATATATATATATATTTATATATACATACATATACCGTATATACATATATATATATATATATATATATATATATATATATGTGTGTGTGTGTGTGTGTGTGTGCGTGTGTGTGTGTATTGTACCAACCGTGTGTCACGCAATTGTACATAATTATTTTGTATATATTATGCTTGTATCTGCGCTCTTCCCTCGCACTAAAAATAACCTGAATGATCATGTCTCCGTTTTGCTCTGTAACATTGTCTGTCTCTCGAACAGGTCATGTCCTGTTGCCTTGAGGTTTTGTATATAAAGAAGAGTGTTCCTTAATAAACACTACGGGCCAACCAAGGGAAAGGCCCGTGCCAACAACAAGTGTTGGCTGTAATACCCCAAGAAGAAGAAGAAGAAGATTAATAAATAACTCAGTCGTTTCCAATCTGCCTTTGAGTTCACAACTCCTCTCTCGGCCCGTCACATTGGTGACCCCGGAAGTCGACTCGCTCCCACTGCCTTCCACCCCCACCTCCTTCGCCCCTCCATCGTTGGTAATATGACGGAGGCGGACTCTACCCCAGCAGTTGGCACTGCGGCCGCTCCATTGAAACTTTCACCGTTCGCTAGCGGAGAAGCGTTCGCTTGGTTTCAACGCGCTGAAGTCCACTTTCGTATCAGGGGCGTGACTCGCTCAACCACCAAAGCGGATTATGTTCTTGCGGCAATACCCGAGGACACCTTCCCAGAAATATCCGACTGGCTTTGTGAACAAGGAGACACCCCAATAGCGTATGACGTCCTCAAATCATACCTTCTGCAGCAGTACTCGCCGTCGCCAGCCGCCCGTATAGCAAAGCTTTTTCAGCTCTCGCAACAACCGTTGGGGGACCAAAGGGCTTCGCTTGCCCTCAGGGAAATGACCAGTATCGCTCGCCTTCAACCTGCCGCAGACGACTCTCCTCGTGAGGTGAACCTACTCCGTGCCCTTTGGATACGCCGTTTACCTGAACCTGTGCACGCTGCCATACCCGATGTCGATAGTTTACCCATAAAGGACTTGATGACCAAAGCCGACGCCCTTATGGACAGCCACTTCAAGACCTCCATCAACGCCTCCACCCCTGACAACGAGGATGCCTATTCAACGTCAACCGAAGCTGACATGAATGCCGTAAGACATACACGCCTACCCCGTGACGTGCCGAAGCGGCGACAAAGCCGCCCACCACCCACCAATCGCTCGCGCCCCAACGAACGACTTCTACAGCCACTTACTACCTCCCATCCGCCGCAGTTTTGCTACTACCACTTCAGATTCGGGGCAACCGCAAAGAAATGTGCCAAAAATTGTCAGTGGCCAAAAAACGTGTAAGTAGGCCATCGCTTGTGGCGGTGGCCTCCCATGTTTCTAAGCTTTTCTTTTTACAGGATGCAGGAACGGGCGTGCGATTTTTGGTAGACACGGGTGCTTGTCGTTCTCTTTTGCCAAGGAAACTCTTCAAGGCACAACGTAGTCTGTCTACATCTGCCGACGTCCGCTTGGTAGCTGCCAACGGATCTGCGATACCCACCTACGGTTACGAGAACCTCACATTATCGTTCGGAAACGGTAAATTCAATTGGAAGTTTCTCGTTGCTGACGTCACAATGCCAATCCTCGGTGCGGATTTCCTCTCTCATTTCCACCTTCTGGTCGATGTCGCCCACCGACGATTGGTCAACGCAGACTCGTACTTGTCGACACCTCTTCAACCTGCCCCCTCTAACCTCGCTCTCCACATCAGCGCACCCACGGATGCCTACGCCCACCTCCTCACGTCGTACCCGGAAGTTTTCCGTCCAGAACTTCGCCAAACGCCCACGGTTCCTGCCAAGCACGGTATTTATCACCATATCAAGACGACGGGACCCCCAGTCTTCGCAAAATTCAGATGTCTGGCACAGGAACGATTGGCAGCCGCCAAACAGACGTTCACCGAAATGGAGAAAATGGGCCTTTGCCAAAAGGCCTCCAGCCCATGGTCGTCACCCTTACACATCGTTCTGAAGAAAGACGGCTCCCTCCGTCCGTGCGGGGATTACAGGCGCCTGAACATGCAAACAGAACCAGATCACTACCCCCTCCCAAACATTGCCGACGTGACCTCCTACCTGCACAAAGCGAAGGTTTTCTCTACGCTCGACCTCCTGAAGGGGTATTATCAGGTGCCTATGAACCCAAAAGACATCCCCAAGACCGCCATCATCACTCCGTTTGGCACATACACCTTCAATTACTCCTGTTTTGGCCTTCGTAATGCTGGGGCAACGTTTCAACGTCTCATGGATGGCATCTTAGGGGACCTCCCTTTCTGTGTATGTTATGTGGACGACATACTTGTGTTCTCCTCAAAAGAGGAACACCTCCGTCACCTGCGCATCGTGCTCGAACGCCTGCAACAAAACGGCCTTGTAGTCCGGTACGACAAGTGTACCTTTGGCGCCAACGAAGTGTCGTTCTTAGGGCACCGTATCACTCCTGAAGGAGTCCATCCCCTCCCTGAGAAGGTAGCAGCCGTTCAGAATTTCCCCACGCCCTCGACTGTCAAAGCTCTGCAGGAATTCTTGGGCATGATCAACTATTATCACCGTTTTCTGCCAGCCATTGCCGCCACTCTTGCTCCCCTCTACGCCTCCCTCAAGGGCAAGCCAAAGGACCTGAAGTGGGGTCCCCTTCAAGAAGCAGCCTTCTGCAATGCAAAGAAGGCCCTATCAACTGCTGCGGCTCTCACTTTTCCTATCCCACACGCCCCTCTCCTTCTCTCCACCGATGCCAGCGACGTCGCTATTGGTGCAGTACTCGAGCAGGTGGTTTCTACCTTCGATCGAGAATTGCTGGCGGTGCACTTGGCTGTCCGTCACTTTCGCCATTTCTTAAAAGGTACGCCCTTCGTCATTCGTACAGACCACATGCCTCTGGTGTACGCCTTCACTCGATAGTCTGACGCCTGGTCCGCCCGTCAACGCCGACATCTCTCCGCCGTGGCTGAATACAATTGCACCCTCCAATACGTCCCTGGGAAAATGAATCCCGTTGCCGATGCCCTGTCAAGAAACACGTTGGCTGCCGTTCAACTGGGATTGGATTACAATGCCCTGGCTGAAGCCCAACGACAGGATCCAGAGTATCAAGCTTGTAGGACATCCTGCACGTCCCTCCGTTGGGAGGATTTTCCCCTTGAAGACTCCAACACCACCCTCCTCTGTGACGTCAGTACTGGTAGACCGCGACCTTGGATTCCTGCTCCCATGCGCCGACAGGTGTTTGATTTCATCCACGGCCTTTCACATCCCTCGTGCCGTTCTACTGCACAGCTGCTGAAGGCAAAGTTCATTTGGCACGGCATTTCTAAGGATGCTAAGGATTGGGTCCGTGCGTGTACTTCTTGCCAAACTTCCAAAGTACATCGACACACGGATTCAGGAGTGGGCACCTTTCCTCAACCTCAGCGTCGTTTCGCACACATTCACGTCGACGTTGTAGGCCCCCTACCCACATCACAAGGACATCGTTACCTGTTTACCGTCATCGACCGCTCCACTCGTTGGCCTGAAGCCATTCCCATGGAAACTGCAACGTCCGCCTCATGTACATCTGCCTTACTCTCTGGATGGATTTCAAGATTCGGTATCCCTGAGCATATTACTTCTGACAGGGGAACAACTTTCACCTCTCAATTATGGACGTCATTACCGAATCTCCTGGGCATTACCCTACATCAGACAACAGCCTACAACCCCGCTGCCAATGGAAATGGTTGAACGTTTTCATCACACCCTCAAAGCAGCTTTGATGTCCCGCTGCAAGGATTGCAACTGGTTTACTCAGCTTCCCTGGGTCCTCCTTGGACTAAGGACCACTCCTAAAGACGCCCTCGACGTCTCGGCAGCCGAAATGGTGTATGGCGACCCGTTGGTCGTCCCTGCCGAATTTTTTCCTTCTACAACCTCCTCCGACGATCTCCAGCGCATACGTCACGTCGTGGGAAAATTTACTCTGTGCCGCCAGACTTACAAGCCCCCAGCGAAGCATCACATACCAACGGACTTGCACTCTGCAACGCACGTCTTCCTGCGCAACGACACCAGCAAGCCACCACTAACGCCCCCTTACACGGGCCCTTTCCTTGTGATCCGATGCAGTCCGAAAGCATTCCTCCTAAACATTCGGGGCAAAGAAGACTGGGTCTCCATTGATCGTCTAAAACCTGCTTATCTTCTGCCAGATGACCCGCCTACAGTTCGCCTTTCTAGATCAGGGCGCCCTATTTAACATGTACAGTATGTCATTTTTAGGGGGGGAGCCATGTATCAACCGTGTGTCACACAATTGTACATAATTATTTTGTATATATTATGCTTGTATCTGCGCTCTTCCCTCGCACTAAAAAGAACCTGAATGATCATGTCTCCGTTTTGCTCTGTAACATTGTCTGTCTCTCGAACAGGTCATGTCCTGTTGCCTTGAGGTTTTGTATATAAAGAAGAGTGTTCCTTAATAAATAACTCAGTCGTTTCCAATCTGCCTTTGAGTTCACAACTCCTCTCTCGGCCCGTCACAGTATCTTACAAGAGTATGAAACATTAGGGACAGGCTGATCAGTCTTAATTACTAATTACAAACGAAGCCAAAGCATTATCAGACATCCCATCTGGAGGACCAAGCTTGCTTGTTATAACACCAGGGGAAATAGTGTGTACTAGTCTAACCAATTACCACTTTTAAGTAGCATTGCTAATGATTTGCTCACAGAGTGATTCAGAAGCTATGTCCAAAGCTCTTAAGTTTTAACCACTTCTCCTTAGTGAGCACTGAAATCACCAAACAAAAAAAGAGACTTCTCTATCATGGTAAAATGAAAACATAATCACCCAAGCCTGGATTCCGATAGACGGGACACAATAGAACTTGTTATGCCTGCCCCAAACGTCTATGAACTGAAATTCAAGGCATCCCCCTTCATAGCAGGATTTACGATAAGCAGGGTAATCGGTCATTATATAGAACGTCATACCCCTTGACCTAGTAATGTCATCCCGTTTCAAAATTATTATTTTCTAAAACCTAGAATATTTTCTCGGACGAGTGCCTTTCAAGAAACCAAGGTTTCTGAACATCATACGTCTGGAGGCAACTGCAAGGCCTAAAATTTCCATGTAGTCCACGAATATTGCAACTCACTACACGGCACTAGGGTAGTCTGAGACGCATTAATTATGAATTTTATTCAATATCTCTAGCCTGAAAACAAACTTGATAATAATGATAACAAAAACAATATGTACACAACCATATACAGAGAAAATACCTATGCCAAGAATAGAGCAGATAGAAAAGGACGGATAAAATTGGTCAACATGGTGGAGCCGACTCACCACACAAGGCTTAGTACCCTCCATGGCCACTTTGAATGAACGACAGTAACAATGGTTTTGAAAATTAGAAACATAGATTAAGATAAAGGATCAGATATGGAAAAGGCAGCTATTTGATAAACCACAAGGCATCCTTGTCCATCCTATTAAGCTTGCTCAACACACCGTTTTGTGTGTGACAGAAGTGTACCCGAGTGTATCCTGACGCAGAACTCTATCCCAAGAAATGGAAGACCATGGAAATGAGGCTGTGGCATTACCCAAGACTAGAGAACATTAGCCTGATTACGGGGTGTCCTTCTAGAAGAGCTGCTAAATATACACTGTTATTTTGATGGAATAATGTGTTCTTTCAAGGCAACATCAGTCTGAAAATATTTCCTTTCATGATAATCAACTTGCTTTTGGCAGGCAAAATAAATAAAAAGATTTCTCAGCTGACGAAATATATTGAGAGAGAGAGAGAGAGAGAGAGAGAGAGAGAGAGAGAGAGAGAGAGAGAGAGAGAGAGAGAGAGAGAGAGAAATTAAGCTTAAAATTCTGACAAAAGATAAGAGTAAGTAAATGACTAAAATAAATAATAGTTTTTCGGCATATTTATGAGAACAACATTACTAGAATCTAGTCATCTTTACAGGACATAAATCCGAAAAGAAGAATCCATCAGTTTTAAACTCGGGACAAATATTTGGCAGGGAATCCGGTCAGTTTTTAGGAGGGTTATTTTTTTAGGTGCAATTCGAAGTTTCCTTTGTGAATTAAATATATATTCATTTGGGGAAATGCATCCCTCTTTCCATTCCATCTTTCCAGTCACTGCAGCATTTGATTCTTGAAGATTATATTGCAGGTGAAATAACCCCGAACAGAAAAGGATTGAGTTTGCTTCGATAAAACTAACCCGTACTTTAAAGTGATCCTGTGTTATTCATTCATGGACTTTTTTATTAAACAATATCTGTACTTAGCCAAATTTCCTATTTCATACAAAATCATTAACTATTTCAAACTCGCTTTTTTCATGAAAAATAAAGCAAGAAAGAGGTGGATCTTTCTAGCATTCGTGACTAAAATGAAAAAATATATAAAGAGGAAGAAAATGTCAGTAATCAATATAAATATAAAAAAAAAACTTTTTATGTTCAAAGGAAATCTAATCTATTTGAAATAAACTCATCATTTTCAAAGGCTATTACTCTGAACATTGCTATAGATAAAGCTGAGAATGATAGTCAATTGTTAATTAGTTTTTACTCTTGTTATTCCTTAATTTTCCAAAACCTCATCACATTCTATTAAAATTTATGGTTTCACTAAGAACACAGTGTGTTTCTGTTCCTTATTACAAATAGGATTTCACGTAAATAAACTTATTTTATGCTGCAAACCTTTACCTTTGCTGGTTAAGAATAAAAAGTGTAATTAAACCACAGTATTACAAATACATTTTCAAATAATATTAAGTTTGAAAGATGATATTAAATGCCTTCAAACGAACAAACAGGAATTCTAACAAGGGGGCCACATATCAATACTGGACATTATTATCATTATTATTAGTTTAACTACAACCCAAGTTGGAAATAGGCACAAGGGCATCCGCACGGAAAGGAAATGGGGAAATAATTAACTATATGAGAACTAATGAATCAGGAATATAAAATGTCTTAAGATTAGAAACAACGTTAAAATCGATCTGTTATATACAAAAAAAAAGAAAAAAAAAAAAACCCACACACATTGTAACGTTGTAAGTTTGAATTTCTGAAGTTCCACCGATTCAACTGCCTGCTTAGGAAATTATTCCAGAGTCTGTCACAGCTGGAATAAAACTTCTAGAATACTCTGTAGTATTGAGCATTATGGTGAAAGTAAGATTCTTAGTATCAACTGCAAACCCATCTGTGTAGAGGATGGTAGTCTTGGAAAATCTAAATGCAAAGGATGGTCAAAATTATGGAAAATCTAATGCAACATAATGTATATAAAAACCTAACTAGACGACGGTGCCAGATATTATGAGCAGTTTTGTCTAACAAATTAAGAGGACAATCAGCAGCTGAAGACCAGACAAGAGAACAATACTCGAAATAAGGAAGATGGAAAGATTCAAAACATTACTTCAGAATAGATTGATCACCAAAAATCTTGAAAGTCA
>NC_090768.1:23732495-23736700 GCF_036898095.1 Palaemon carinicauda
CGAGACGAAGAAAGTGAGAGAAAGGATCATGAAGTGGAAAGGGATTTAATAGAGGAAAAGCAAATCAGAAATAAGTACTTGTTAGAAAAATAAGTCAACTAAGGAAAAATCTATAAATCAGACGAGTCAAAGCAGACACCTAAATGATGGAATCTACTTCTGATCATTCTCTCTCTCTCTCTCTCTCTCTCTCTCTCTCTCTCTCTCTCTCTCTCTCTCTCTCTCTCTCTCACTGGGTATGAGTTGTGAGTGAGGGGATAATTGGGCTTGATTGCTGTCACTCACAATTAGGGATGGCTAGACGTTTCGGGAGATGACACACAAACACATTCACGCACATACAGTGTTATGCCAAAACAGCCCAAATATATGGATTTTTTTCCAAGAATTGGGAGAAAATCTGCAAATGGAATATAATAACGGGGCTTAATACAAATATATGTCAAATTAATTTAAGAGCACACGCACAGATGCTGGTATAAATTTTAATGTTTTCTTTTAATTAAGCTGCTTAAACTAACAGGAATTAGTTCCTGGGTCAAGAAATAGCACATCAAAAACTGTTACATTCAAGAACTTCTGAATCATTGAAGAACATCCGTGCAGAAAAATTTCCCAGTAGCAAATTTTCGCATCCAGAAATTTCTCATTAGCAAATTCTTGCATCCAGAAATTTCCCAGTAGCAAATTCTAGCATCCAGAAATTTCCTATTAGCAAATTCTTGCATCCAGAAATTTCCCAGCAGCAAATTCTTGCATCCAGAAATTTCCCAGTAGCAAATTCTTGCATCCAGAAATTTCCCATTAGCAAATTCTTGCATCCAGAAATTTCCCAGTAGCAAATTCTTGCATCCAGAAATTTCCCAGTAGCAAATTCTTGCATCCAGAAATTTCCCATTAGCAAATTCTTGCATCCAGAAATTTCCCAGTAGCAAATTCTCGCATCCAGAAATTTCCCATTAGCAAATTCTTGCATCCAGAAATTTCCCAGTAGCAAATTCTCGCATCCAGAAATTTCCCAGTAGCAAATTCTTGCATCCAGAAATTAGGCCCATCAGCAGCGGTATAGCTCCCATACAAACATTGCTCCATATACTCCTTCGGGTTTCCTGGACGCCAATACCATTCCCTTCCAGTAGCCTTTTCATCCCACATGTCCAGCCCTTTCTGTCTTCCTCTCCTCCTTCCTAACACTTCTGAATTGTACACACATTTCCTCATCTTGTTATTCTTTCCGCATGGCCTAAATATCTCAAAATACACCGATCTATCTTTTGACCTATTATCACTATTTTACCACCTCTATGTATTTTCACCTTTTTTTGCATTTAATTCTTGTGACAACATATACGATTTATATATTATATATATATATATATATATATATATATATATAGAAATATACAGTATATATATATATATATATATATATATATATATATATATATATAAGCATGTGTGTATTTATATACATAATTTACACACATTTGCATACGCATACATATATATATGTATACATACATACATATATATACATATATATATATATATGTATATATATACAGTATATATATGTATATATACAGTATATATATATATATATATATATATATATATATATATATATATACATATAAATAATATCTATACATATATATTAACCCCAGGCTTTTTTTAGAGGCGTTGTTCCACACACCGTTAACCTTCCAGAAAGGATTAGTGTAATAAGCATCCCATTGAGGCATACGAGGTTCATTCTTTTCAACATAATAATATGGAATTATCATCAACTATAGTCCATTTCTATTAGCGAGGCAGATTTGCCCCAACTCGCAGCGGTGCCCTTTTAGCTCGGAAAAGTTTCCTGATCGCTGATTGGTTAGAATTATCTTGTCCAACCAATCAGCGATCAGGAAACTTTTCCGAGCTAAAAGGGCACCGCTGCGAGTCGGTGCAAATATGCCTCGCTAAAAGAAATGGACTATAGTGTTATTTGTTAGAAATAGACGGAAGAGTCTCCCTATGTTAAGTATGGACTTACTAATTTTCCTCGGCAATGTATTTATGAATCTAAAATGCTATACTTTTTAATCAACTTTCCAAATAAAAAAAAAAATAATGAAAATGTAAAAAATCTTCCTAAATGGGTCATCACTTTTTACTGTAAAAAAAAATTATAGTTTTGAATGATTTTTTGATAATATAAATAACAACAATATTATCATACATTACATATTATTATAAAAAATTGCCAAGACAAGCACATTTTGCCGAACCCATTAAACGCTGGCCAGAATACAAGAGACAAAAGAGAGATGATCTATTTTCCGCAAGAAACCAACACGAGTCGGATATTTGTATCGTGATTAAAACAAGACGACCCTCTGGAGAAACACTGTCTTAGGGACCTGTAATTACACCAAAATACACTCATCAAGATGAATCCTTAACGAGGGGACAGAGTTACAGCGACAATTCGCAAGATTCCGTCGTATTTCATCTTGTTTGTTCAGGTGCAACATTTTTGGGATTTCGTGAAAATCAGTAGCAGCAATTGAAAAACGGATGGTCTTATGTCCTAGAAATTTTCTATCTTTACTATACATTATCACTATACATATACACGCGCACTCAAACAACCACAGACACATACATATATACATACACACATTTTATATATATATATATATATATATATATATATATATATATATATATACATATATATATATATATACATATAGACTTTCTCTGATTGTTTTTTTAGCTAAATACAGTACTTAGTATAGAGCTACAAACACCAAAACACCATGACCCTCACATCCTACATTGGAAGGGATTACGGTTGCCATCGAAGCTCACCTGCAACATAGGGGGATTTCCTCTTACCATGGGGTTCACAACCCTAACTACGTTCTCCTCTGCCTAGAGGTACAGCTATCGCTCATGAAAGCAGTCCTCATCAAACCCGTTAACCTAGCGTAATTAGTTGCCGTTGCCTCAGAAGGGAGAGGCTCATTGGCCAACCAAAAGATATTTCCTCCCCCAAGAGGTTCACAAACCTTAGCAGAGGTGCTACTCTTCCTTTGGTCATAGTGCTTTAGAATCCCAATCCATTACAATTTCCCAGGAAGCACTCACATGTAAATGTCTGACCTAACATCCACGACATGAGTGAATGACGCAGTGTGTCCAGGAGGGTTCGATACTCTGCTGGTGAGCCTTCTTTGTAATGTGAAAGCCTTTACTTCACAGGGGCTTCATCTAAATTTCAGTAATAAAGTGTGAATGTGGCAATGAATACTGTTTTTTTCACTGAATCAACTCCATGTTAAGGGATATGTCTCAATGTTGACATAGCATAAAAATCCACCCACAGACAGACATAAACTCACACACACAACCACAATTTAAAGTAGTTAATGTGGAAGCAAATATTCAGTCACGTTATGTTAACGGTTAAGTGACGGGATTGGAGTAGAATTTTTTTTTTAAATACAAGTTATGTTATGTTCTCCTTAGCTATTCAGTAACTTTGTGAATGAACAGAATAAATAAGAAAGAGAGAAGTAGATGCAGGTCCAAAATTAATAGTAAAAGAGTGTGGAATGGTTGACCTTTGCAGTTGTTACAGTAGAGATTATTGTGAAAGAATGGGAAATAGATGATTCAGAGATATTTTGGGAATATTATGTAACCGTGTCGGTTACCTTTCTTTACATTTGGAACGATATGCTGAAGCAGAGTTGTGGGGGGGGGGGGAGTGAAATAAATGTGGACTGGACAATGTTTGCCGTTGATAGTTTGCCCGGATATAATAATATAAACTTGAGAATAGAAATAAAATTTCAAAATTTCTTTAAATTGGGATAATCTAAAAGGAGTAGAAGCCAAATTCAATTTACCAAAGTACATAGAAATCTGGAAAATGGAATAATATAATACTAATAAGAATGATGGAAGATTTTGAGAGTAAATGTAAGTAATGTCGTCTCAACAAAATTAGGACGCTTTCGGTGTGATCAGCTCTTTAAGAGTTAATCAGTAAGGAAATGTCAGATACCATCGACAAATTTGCCCATTGAACATCAGTGCAGGCTTCATCCTGAAATACTTGCTAAGAATCGGGACCCCAAAAATATTTTTGAAGCTACGGTCTCGGGCTGTAAAAAAAATAATATATATGTAATATAAATATATATATA
>NC_090768.1:23737200-23742200 GCF_036898095.1 Palaemon carinicauda
GCTATAAAAAAACATATATGTATATATAAATATATATATGCCGGATGTTAATGATAAAACAATTCTGCAACTACCGAGATGAACATTTGGAATAGAATATGCATATGTTCAAAGTATATATTGAAGAGATAAATAAGGAGGCAAAGAGGTTGGCGTAGTTGACAAGATGGATCGAAGTACTTTGAGATGGTTAGGTCACGAAAAAAGCTAGACGGCAATCGGTAGATTGGTCATATACATATATCATCATCATCATCATCTCCTCCTACGCCTATTTACGCAAAGGGCCTTATTACAGGATTCATTGGCTAGATTCGTCAAAGATATATATATATATATATATATATATATATATATATATATATATATATATATATATATATATATATATACGTATATATATATATATATATGTATATATATATATGTATATATATGTATATATACATATATATATATATATATATATATATATATATATATATTCCTAACATCCAGTGCTAGGTAGATGTCCCTTAAAAAGCATGTAGAAAGCAATATTTTCTACATATTTTATGGTTAGGATCTAGTAACCATAAGGGGAATATTTCAGATATTGGGCATTTTCAGTTTGATTTCTTCCCTTTATATACAATACTATGCGTGTACATGAAATTGCCAATCAGAGAGAGAGAGAAAAAAAAAAAACGCTAGAATAAAATTAGTAAAATCTATAGCAATTTACTCCGAAGCTAATCTTGAAGAAAAAGCGTATTACGAAAGCGCAAAACCAATTTACAGAGCAATATCGTTATGAAATTAGTTCTTGAAGAAAAAACCTCAAGGTAAAACAACACACCAGGATCTTTGACCTATTCAGAAATTGCATTTTTCCGTCGTCGCTCTCTTAATTCTAGTTGGCTGTGTAAGGCAAATTTAACAGTTAAAGTTTCCTACTGTTTACTGCTATTGAACTTTTTTTCCGTTTTATACTCTCAAAATTTTTATCCTTCAATTAAAATAAATAGGACAAGGTATCTTTCCTTGCATTGAGGGTGGGTGGGATGCTGTAAGAAAGTGATATCCCTCCAGGAATTAGAAAGTCTTTTGAGATGAGGTTGGCAGAACCACGCACATACACATACAGTAGATACATATATATCTACATACATATATATATATATATATATGCGTGTGTATGTGTATATATATATATATATATATATATATATATATATATATATTGTATACACACAAATGTACATACATATATATAAGTATATAGGAAAATATAGGAAAAATAAATCCACAGATATCCATCAATACCTAATACCCTCACATTGAATGCGTCCCAGATAATCCATTTTTATTACAATACGTATTTTAGATGTTAATACTTAAAGGAAAACTTCAATATACACCCAAGACGCTCAAAGTTCTTGTGCAATACTATAAATATTTCGCAAAGATCTTGATAGTCTAGGATTCCATTTAGACTCTTAAAGAAAGCAATTAATCGTTTCCACCTCAGATGCAAGTATATTTTCATTTATCTCCACAAAGATTTATCGATTTCGTAAATTTCATATGAGAAATGGGAGAGGAATTAAGTTTACAGAATCCATGTAATTTCTAAATAAAGAAAAATAAATTTCCCCACAAAGTCATCCAGGTAATATTTTCACATCAAAAATATGGGTTTATATTTCAAACGTTTCAACTTTGCCTCCCAATGGCAAGCCAGGACACCATTATTTTGAGCACCGTCTGTCTGTTTTTTGCAATTTATTATATATTCCAATTTATACTCAAACGGTCTCTTGATCCAATACCGCCATTTTATCAACCTTTTCCAGATATCTGCGTTCCTCTTGTCAGGAAAGAAAAATAGAAAAGATGAGAAGTATCTTTTGGGTCTGTTAAGCTCGAGTTCAGACTTGTGAAGTGTCCAATTCTGTCACAGTCATACACGCTAACAGGCGCATACACATATACGTACATGTACCCACTCACGCACACACACACATACACCTTAGGCTTGCAATTGCAAATTATTTAGCGCTGCTGTAGCCCCCTCTCTGTTACAGATCCGAACTAAACAAAACACGCTGACTCAGAAATATGATGCGGGACAAGAATTCGGATTTCCACAGACCACTGGAACAACTCTCTCTCTCTCTCTCTCTCTCTCTCTCTCTCTCTCTCTCTCTCTCTCTCTCTCTCTCTCTCTCTCTCTCTCCTGTGTTGTTCCAAATAAGGAAATTAACATTGAGGGGTGTAGGCAACATCCATGAATGTAGCAAAAAAAAAAAAAAAAAAAAAAAAAAAAAAATTTGTCTGCGAGGCATCATCAACAGAATGTGATACTTTCATTCCAAGAAAAGATGAACTAGTGTCAAAGACACCGCGAAATAAAGAGGATATGTTCAATTCCTTCGTGTTTCGCTACGCGAATTTTCCCATTATTGCCTCGGTAATATTTCTTTACCCACCATTCTTCCAAGGCATAGCTTTCTTCACTGAGATCCTATTTTTCCAATGTATCTCAACGTGTGAGGATAAACTGGCGCTCAATTTTTTTTCGTTTTCCTCAACCACAGGCAAGCAAACTATTGTTACTTTGAATGCGTATGTCATGCCATATTTCTATTCTCTTTTTGTCATATATTTCTCTGTTTCTGTCGCGCCCAGAGATACAGCACTTTATTTTATCTACAGTACATTCCACAACACTTTTTGTCCACACAAAGCATCACGCAATTGGTAACTTATCGCTTCATGCTGCCGCAACTAAAAAAGATTTCCATTTGTTTTTTAAAGTTAACGACTTTATACACGCAGATTCTTTTTCTCTTTTTTTAACTTCGAATTTACTTACGTATTATATTTTTCCTCTTCGACTGAGGAATATACATATTTCTATACACATACACACATATATATAACTACCGATATATATTAATTAATATATATACACATATGTATATACATATATATATATATATAAATATATATAGGCCTATATGTATATATACATATATTATATATATATATATATATATATATATATATATATATATATATATAAAAGAGAGAGAGAGAGAGAGAGAGAGAGAGAGAGAGAGAGAGAGAGAGAGAGAGAGAGAGAGAGAGAGAATATGAATGAAACGAGTATGGTTTAAAATAATATTTTAATTAGAAAGTAAAGATTTAATTCAGCGCAAATACTTACTTTTGTTGTGGTGACGGCGTTATAGAAAGCAAATCATTAGCAGCAGATAAAGAAATTCTAATATTCGAATAAAACTTACCTCGTGGTGCGAAGTATGTGGATGTCTTCGCCTGCGTCCGTTACTCAGATCTGAAAGGAAAAAAAAATCAGGATGACGCTCTCTTTATATGTACCCGCACGTAAATAAATAAATAAATGAATATATAATACATGCATGCACACACACACACACATATATATGTATATATATATATATATATATATATATATATATATATACTGTATATATATATATATATACTGTATATATATATATATATAAACAAAATACACACACACACACACACACATATATATATATATATATATAATAAAGAGCAAGTGTCTATCTATCTTCTATCTACCTATCTATCTATCTATCTATATACAGTATATATACATATATATACATATATATATATATATATATATATATATATATATATATATATATATATATATATATATATATATCTTTTCCGTTACGCTCAGGGAGGAGGAGGAGGAGTCATACCCTGGTGGGAGGGGGTATCCCGAGGGGTACACTCCACAAATTGCCGAACCAGGGGGTTGTGGTTAAAAAAGGGGGTGGGGGTGTATGCGTGTACGTGTGTGTGCATATCTACCTAAATGTTTAGATGTCATTTTTGACGGCTTGGGTACGCTAGTGTATATTCACAGTTTTTATATATCATATATGTATATATATTATATATAAATTATATACTATAAATAGTATATACTATATATATAAACACACACATATATATACATATTTATATATATGGTATGTATGTATTAATAAGAATATACACGTCAGTCTGACCACCAACCCCACTCAATAAACGCCACACAATTGTAATGGAATTGTTCTTAAGATCACATTGTTATTTTACAAATAAAGATGCGTGCATACATAGATCCATTCACTTCTGAAAACATATGTGTGACATAAAATATCTCTAAAATATTTAAAAACCACAACAGCAATGATGGGTAGCTGCAGTGAGTTCTGGTCAGCTGACCCAATAACCATTGAATTAATGTGTTCATATTTGTTAATCCCCTTGTGGTTGATACACCCCGGCTCAATTATTTGTCGTGTAAATGAAATGTATACACGATGCACCACCTCTCAAATCAATGCAGCCATTTGGAAACTTTAAAACAGGAATTCGAAGAATACAGAACGCCAAGATCATGCTTCTTTGAAAAGCCGCAGTTCGTCGACCAAACTCGGAAGGAAATTTTTCACCATCGAGGAATTTCAGCTTAAATGTGGTTTGGGCTGACATTCCTAAACAAGATGTATCGTAATACTATATTCTTTGAACATCGCAGGTATGCTGTTCTTATGTGCATGAAATGACAATTTTGGAGTTCAGATAAATGTATTTCAAAATACCAAGGCGACATGCAGAGCAATATGCGGCCATCAATGTGGTATTTCCATCAAAATATAGTTTCAGATGAAACAGGCAACATTAATCGTAACAAACTTTGTCTAGTTTTGCATCTCATGTTCATGTTGCCGTACATGAAAGGTATTTCGGAGCTTAGGTAAATACAATTCAAAATAGCATAGCGAAGAGACACAAAATGAAATTCAATATGACAAAATTCTATATCTTCAACATTATTGAGTTATAATAGTTACCCTACTAAGAACGATAAACTGGCTGAAATTGAGTATTTCTTAACATGCACTGCTTATGGAGAATGTTAACATTTTCTCACATTTTTTAGTAAA
>NC_090768.1:23749700-23754700 GCF_036898095.1 Palaemon carinicauda
AGCTGGGGGAGCAAAGGATCCTGCAAAGACCCTTTAGTAATGCCTACAGTGTGCCCCAGAAGGTGCAAGAGCGGCACGACACTCACTCCCTACGGAATGCTGTGGCCTGATTGGTAACGTCTCTGTCTGTTGTTTGCCAGACTGGGGTTCGAGTCCCGCTCAGACTCGTTCGTGCCATTAGTGTCTGCAACCTTACCATCTTTGTGAGCTAAGTTTGGGGGGTTGGGGAACCTATAGGTCTATCTGCTGAGTCATCAGCAGCCTGCCTGGCCATCCCTGGTCCTAGTTTGGGTGGAGAGGAGGCTTGGGCGCTGATCATATAATATATATGGTCAGTCTCTAGGGCATTGTCCTGATTGCTAGGGCAATGTCACTGTCCCTTGCCTCTGCCATTCATAAGCGACCTTTAAGCCTTTAAACCTTTATATGACGTGAGATACAGAGATTCGGCAACATAAAAAGCTACCTTGCTTTAGGCAGCTCAAGGGAAAACAAGAAATGGTATATACTATAAAAAAAGCAAAAATGGTATATACTACAAAACAAAAAAGCAAATATTAAGTACAACGGAGTCTGTTAGCTCTAATTACCACTGGCAACGATTTTACCCTCTCTTATATTCATGACACAGGTCGTGTGTCTCTCGAGACATTACTTCTCATAACTGGTAGTTTGTCAGCGTAGGAAGAAAAATTCCACCCTGGAATCAACATAGACTAATATGGGATAGAATCAACCTTCCACAAAATGAAAAAAAAAAAAATCCAGATATATCGAAGCAACCTAAAAAAAAAAAAACAATTCCTGAAATTACTGGAGGGTATTAAGAATTTCTTGAATTCCAATTTTGTTCTTTTTTCTTTTTTTCATTTGGTTTTTCGGTTATATTCTTTAAGAGAATAAACTAAGAAGAAAATGTCCAAGACATTTTTTTCACTGGTCATTAAAATCTCTATTGAGCCCTTCTTTTAAAGTTTACATGGAGAATAAAATCAAGGTGTGAAAATGCACATTAGGTACTTTGTTGAGATTACAGCATGATGTTTCTTCCCTATTACACAGTATTTCGGCCTTATTAATTGTTTTAATAATTAGTGTCATCTAAACATACTCTTAAAAACACATTCTTAATCTAGATATAAAATGATAAAACTTTGAAATGAGCAATCACATACGTTCCAAATGCGCATGATTAAGACAAACGAATATGTAGTGTCTTGCAATGTACTTGGTCCATTTTTTTTTTTCTGGAATAAAGAAGGGAGATCTTTCATTCTACTTTTCTAATATTTTGAAACGGATGATAATATATATCACTCACAATCATGGACGAATCCCATTGCAGAAAACTACCGCAACATTAACTTCTTCATACATCAACGCCGGATCGTCAGTAAAGTGCCGAATTCTCCTCTAAGGTAAAGTGCCGAACTATTCTCCACAGCAAGGTGCCAAACTCTTCTCTGCGGTAAAGTGCCGTTCTACTGTAAAGGGCCATTCTACGGTAAAATGCCGCTCTATGGTAAAGTGCCGAACTCCTCTCTACGGTAAAGTTTTGAACTCGCCTCTACGGTAAAGTGCTGTGTTACAGATTTTTCTACAAAAAAAAGAGGCCAAACTTCTCTCTGTGGTAAAGTGACAAACACCTCTCTTCTGTGAAGTGCCAAACTCTTCTCTACGGTAAAAGGCCGAGCAACATATTTCTCTACAGTAAAGTGCTGAACTACAGATTTCTATAAGGTAAAGTGACGAACTACAGATTTCCCTACGGTAAAGTGTTGAACTACAGATTTCTCTAGGGTAAAGTGCCGAACTACAGATTTCTTTACGGTAAAGTGTAGAACTGCAGATTTCACTACGGTAAAGTGCCGAACTACAGATTTCTCTACTGTAAAGTGAAGAACTACATATTTCTCTACAGTAAAGTGCCGAGCTACAGATTTCTCTACGGTAAAGTGGAAAACTACAGATTTCTCTACTGTTAGGTGCCGAACTATAGATTCTGTACAGTAAAGTGCCACAATACAGATTTCTCTACGGTAAAGTCCCGAACTACAGATTTTTCTACGGTAAAGTGCCGAACTACAGATTTCTCTATGTTAAATTGTAGAATTACATATTTTTCTATGGTAAAGTGCCAAACTACAGATCTCTCTCTCTCTCGTAAAGTGCTAAACTTTAAATCTCTCAACGGTAAAATGCCGAACTACTGATCTCTCAACGGTAAAGTGCCAAACTACAGATTTCTCAACAGAAAAGTGACGAACTACATATCTCTCTACGGTAAAGTGCCAAACTACAGATCTCTCAACGGTAAAGTGCCGAACTACAGATTTCTCAATGGTAAAGTGCCGAACTACAGATTTCTCTATGGTAAAGGGACGAACTCTTCTCTGCAGTAAAGTGCTGAACCCTTCTCTACGGTAAAGAGGAGAACTAAAGATTTGTCTACGGTAAAGGGCCGATCAAATCTCTACAGTAAAGTGCCGAACTCTTCTATACAGTAAAGTGCAGAACCATTCTCTACAGTAAAGTACCAAAAAATAGATCTCTCATCAGTAAAGTGTCGAACTACAGATTTCTCTGCGGTAAAGTGCCGAACTCCTATCTACAGTAATGTGACAAACTCTTCTCTATAAAAAAAGTGGGAAACCACAGATTTCTCTATGGTAAAGTGGGAAACCACAGATTTCTCTATGGTAAAGTGCTGAACTATTCTGTACGGTAAGTAACAAACTCTCCTCTACTGTAAAATGCAGATCTACTGATATCTCTACTGTAACATGCTGAACTCTTCTCTACGGTAAAGTGTCGAACTATAAATTTCTTTATGGTAACGTGCTGAAATACAGATTTCTCTACGGTAAAGTGCCGAACTACAGACTTCTCCATTGTGAAGTGACAAACTACAGATTTCACTATGGTAAAGTATTGAAATAAAGATTTCTCTACTGTAAAGTGCTGAACTACAGATTTCTCTATGATAAAGTGCTGAACTGCCAATTTCTCTACAGTAAGTGCAAAACTACATCTTTCTCTACGGTAAAGTGCCGAACTACAGATTTTTCTACGGTAAAGTACCAAACTACAGATCCTTCTACGGTAAAGTGCTGAACTGCAGATTTCTCTACGGTAAGTGCAGAAACACATCGTTGTCAACGATAAAGTGCCGAAATACAGATTTCTCTACGGTAAAGTGCCGAACTACAGATTTTTCTATGGTAAAATGCCAATCTACAAAGCTCTCTACGGTAAAGTGCCAAACTACTGATTTCCCTACGATAAAGTGCAGAGCTACAGATCAGATCTCTCTATGATAAAGGGCTGAACTACAGATGTCTCTATGGTAAAGTTCCGAACTACATATCTCTCAAAGGTAAGGTGCCAAGTTACAAATCTATCTACGGCAAAGTGAGGAACTACAGATATCTCATTGGTCAAGTGACGAAATACAGATTTCTCATTGGTTAAGTGACGAACTATAGATTTCTCAACAGTAATGTGCCGAACTACAGATTTCTCAACGGTAGAGTGTCGAACTACAGATTTCTCAACGGTAAAGTGTCGAACTACAGATTTCTCAATAGCAAAGTGCCAAACTACAGATTTCTCAATAGCAAAGTGCCAAACTACAGATTTCTCTACAGTTAAGTATCAGAGTATAGATTATATTTCTCAACGGTTAAGAGCCAAACTTACAGTTTTCTCTATGGTAAAGAGTTAAATGACAGATATCTCTACGGTAAAGTGCCGAACTCTCCCTTACTGTAAAGTGTCGATCTCTTCTCTTACGGTAAAGTGTCGAACTCTTTTCTATGGTAAAGTACCGAACTCTTCTCTGCAGTAAAGTGCCGAACTTTCCTCTGCACACTCACTATACAAAAAATCTAGTTCCTAAAATAATAAGGTCCCTGCCAACCAATGACATTTTTGCTTTATTCATCTAGCACTCACGAAATCCCATAACGTAGAGTAACATTACCGTGCATTTAGCTTCAAGTTATCCCATATCTCTTTATAACTCATTACAGTAACTTTTTTTTTTTATAGATCTCCACGGAAATAACCAAACTCATTCAATTTAATGTGTTTTATATGAAAATTATTAATGAAAAAAAAAATAAATATAAAACACTGATAATAATAATAATAATAATAATAATAATAATAATAATAATAATAATAGTAATATAAAGAAGAAGAAGAAGAAGAAGAAGAAGAAGAAGAAGAAGGATGATGAAGTTCTATAAATAAAATAATGACAAATACCATACCTAAATGAAGCAAATGTCTAACATGGAAAACTTAGTACCGGTATATAATATACAAACAATAATGAAACCATCATCGCCACCACTATCAACAACAAAAACAACAACACCAACACAACGTTATATTCCCGGAGCCTTACACCAACTAAGCGGAGGCATTAATGGAGACCGCGATAATTGTTAATATGCGGCTCACCGCCGGCGGTAAGAGCAACAAAAGCAGCATCCATCCTCTGGACGCTTTTTATTATTATTGTTGATTCAGTGATGTTTACAATCCGGACAGGGATAACTCGGCAGCCTCGCTTTTAATATTAACAACCCGACACGACCTGTTGCACTCGCTCTCTCCTGCAGCGGCCGCCAGCCGCCGCCCACCGTTGCTACGATTATGGAAACGTCAACAACACTTGATGACCTCTCAGCCTTGACTGGAAAAATGGCTTCATAGCATTCGGCACACAAAAAAGGTTACGTGCAGACGTACTGAGCATCAAGAGCGCAAGGATATACAAAAGCATTATGCCTCCAAGAGACAGATCGAGGGACGTGCTTAGTATGGGGGGGGGGGGGGGGGCCACAAATAGATTGGTAACTGTGCACGCATCCGGATATGTAAAGCATTACGTACAAATGGGCATAAAAAAAACACAAACAATCATAGTAGAATGGTTAGATAGAAATAAGCAGACAAACCGACAGGCCAAGTCCTACATCGCAACGTTCAGA
>NC_090768.1:23757200-23759700 GCF_036898095.1 Palaemon carinicauda
TATATATATATATTTTATATATATATATGTATATGTGTGTAGATATATACGTATAAATAACGCCTTGGATAAATGGTGCTAAATTTTTGCTTGTTAATGCTTCAAATAACTATGACATTTGATTGAATATCTTAGAAAAAATAATACGATATTGGAGAATATTATTTTCAAATGCTAAAACCCTTCAGTAAAAATCAAGTTATACCCAGTAAGAACGCAATAACAAATTTTGTAGAAAGTGAGTTTATTTTGTGTAAAAAAAAAAAATAAAAAGTTAAGTTTATGTTGTTCTCAGAGTCGTCTGGGTATCAAAATTGATAACTCTATCTAGATAAGCGAGATTTGAACCACTGGACCATTAATCCCTTTCTTTATATATATATATATATATATATATATATATATATATATATATATATATATACATACACAAAACTACTGAAAAAAAACATAAGGTTTATTTGACGCTGGAGCAATTTCAAACTGAAAATTATGAAGAATATCAAGTCAATTGAACTTCACCCTGATTTTATTTGACAAAAGTTGTTATAAAAAAAAACTTTCCTGCTTGGGTCATTGAACACCTTAGCGACGAATCTGGCAAACCGAAACATTCCCCCTATTTCAGCATGTGCGTCCTGGTTTTGCATCCTTCCTCCGAAGCAAACCACGTTTAAAGCAGAAATATCTCTCTGGGGTTGCAAAGGCAACGCTTTCCAGCTGAGCACCCAGCAAAGCCCAAGGTAAAGTACTTGCGTTGGCTCTGAATTTGTCAAATCTCCTGTTGAGTTCAGCAAGACGATAATGACAACATGAAGCAGCAGAAGCAATATCACGGAGACAGCAATTAGACTGAGAGTGCTTGACAACTGCAGGAACACGTGTCAACCCTGATGAGGGTTTTACTTCGGGGAGAATTCAATGAATTATTATTATTATTTTATGCTAAGCTACAACCCTAGTTGGAAAAGCAGGATGCTATAAGCCCAGGGGCCCCAACAGGGAAAATAGCACAGTGAGGAAAGGAAGTAAGGAAGAATAAAATATTTTAGGAATAATAACATTATTAAAATAAATATTTCCTATTTAAACTATGAAAACTTTAACAGAACAAGAGGAAAAGAAACTAAATAGAAAAGTGTGCCAGAGTGTACCCTCAAGCAAGAGAACTCTAACCCAAGGCAGTGTAAGACCATGGTACAGAGGCTATGGCACTACCTAAGAATAGAGAACAATGGTTTGATTTTGGAGTGTCCATCTCCTAGAAGAGCTGCTTACCATAGCTAAAGAGTCTCTTCTACCCTTACCAAGAGGAAAGTAGCCACTGAACAATTACAGTGCAGTAGTTAACCCTTTGGGTGAAGAAGAATTGTCTATCGGGTGTATGAGCAATGCTGCGTCATGGATGACAGTGAAAGGTTCTGAGAAGAAATGAAAATGGAACGAACGCTTTCCATATTCAGTACAGTCTATGACGACGCTTTCATTACGGACACCATCTGCAAGGTGGAAATCTTCAGCAGTATGAAGAAGTAAATATCGTTATCTACGTTATACAATAATTATCTAGAATTAAACATAATTAAATATCATGATTATATATATACACATATACTGTATATATACGTATATATATACATATATATACGTATACATATATACATATATATACGTATATATATATATACATATATATATATATATATATATATATATATATATTTATAAATATATATATATAAATATATATATATATATATATATTTATAAATATATATACATATATATATAAATATATATACATATATATATATATATATATATATATACACACACACACACATATATATATATATATATATATATATATATATATATTTATAAATATATATATATATATATATATATATATATATATTTATAAATATATATACATATATATATATATATATATATATATATATATATATATATAAATATATATACATATATATATATATATATATATATACACACACACACACATATATATATATATATATATATATATATATATATATATATATCTGAATGGGGATACCTTAATGCAGTGAAAGCATTTGTATGTCGCCATGATCAGCAATGCAGTTCTATTCAGGACCACCCATATTTGAGACTAAAGTTTCCCACCATCACCAATCCGCAGTGGCCTTCGCGGTGATGAAAATGGCCAACTCCCACTCAAGACTAAGGACTTGTCTGAGGCCTTTGTTCTGCAGTGGACTAGAAATGGCGGCATTTCTTGTTGTTGTTTTATGTATGTATGTAGTATCTTAGATATAACGCTTGCCCATAATTAAAAGAAAGTGTAATATCCTTTACCAACATTACCAATCTAACAACATCATAGTTTTACATTAACCAAGAACTGACTACTCGTAACGCCCACGCCCACACCCACAAAGACAACTCATTCAAGATCCATCAACAAATAACAACTTCAATGAAAACTGATTTTGGT
>NC_090768.1:23767200-23770218 GCF_036898095.1 Palaemon carinicauda
CTTATACAAACCAAATATCTACGGTATTGGGGAATCACTGACAATATTGTCTTCAAAACTATAGTCAGTGGAAGGCATACAAGAAAAATGACAGCCAGACGAGGCAATCAGAAACGATATTCCCAAAGGATTGTAACATTATCGTAAACATTGAAGACACGAGATAATGGAGCAACGGGGGGGGGGGGGGGGGGAAATGTTCTTCATCAGAGAAAATTTGACAAAGGACTCTTGACCTTTTTAAACAAAAAATAAAGGATTAAATCTCGCTGGATAAAGGCAAGATTGTTACTGCGATTTAACAATTAGAATCATCATCATCATCATCATTATTATTATTATTATTATTATTATTATTATTATTATTATTATTAGGTTACAGCCCTAGTTAGAAAAGCAAGATGCTACATAGCACAAGGGCCCAAACAAGGAAAATAGCCCCTGAGGAAAAGAAATAAGGAACTAATGAATCATATATGAGAGGTAGCAGGAAAAAATATAAAATATCTCATGATCAGTAACAAAGTTAAAATAGATCTGTCATATATAAACGATGAAGATAGCACTATGTCAACCTGTTCAACATACAAACATTCACTGCACGTTCGAACTTCTGAAGTTCCACCGATTCAACTACCTGATTAGGAAGATCTGGTCAGAACTTGAATAAAACTGATATAATTAACTACACACCTAGTACTACGCGCAGGATGGTACAGTCTGGGAAGATCTGAATGCAAAGGATGGTCTGAATTACGAAAAAATTCCTATGCAACTTGCATAAAGAACTAACTGACGGACGGTGCAAGAGATTAATATCCAGATCAGGAATAAGACATTTAATAGACCGTAAATTTTTGGTCAACAAATTAAGATGAGAGTCAGCAGCTGAAGACCTGACAGGAGAAC
The DNA here is from genome assembly GCF_036898095.1 of Palaemon carinicauda. Classification (NCBI taxonomy): domain Eukaryota; kingdom Metazoa; phylum Arthropoda; class Malacostraca; order Decapoda; family Palaemonidae; genus Palaemon; species Palaemon carinicauda. Next base: position 23,768,110 of record NC_090768.1, read on the forward strand.
CATACTCGAAACAAGGAATGATGAAAAAATTAAAACATTTTCTTCACGGTAGATTGATCAGCGAACATCTTAAAAGACTTTCTCAATAAGCCAATTTTTTTTTTCTTTTTTGCAATCAAAATAGAAACAGAGAAAATATGTTTCTCAGAAATAAATTTGCAATCAAGAATCATACCTAAGATTTTAAAGGAGTTGTACATGGTAAAAGAAACCATCAATGCAGAGATCTGGATGTCGATGAGCCCCTGTTATATACCTATACTCACTGTGGTGCCCATCAACAACAACTCTTTGAAATCTATCACTTTAATAATGATGCTAAGAAAAGACCAACCTACTCCCGACTCCACAATCAAGGGATTTACATAAGTAAATGGAGGAATGACTGACTGGGTGATTAGAATTATATGTTGATGAAAGTTGAAGGGTCACGGGCTCGGTATATTAGGACATGAGGGTACAATACAACGTAGAAATGACAATCAATGAAAATAAGTATTTTAAATACCATAAACTAAGAATATTGGTGACTTGAAATCCGTATATATTGCAAGAGTTTGCGTGAATACAAATGAAAAAAAAAAATACAACAGGAATTATTTTGGAAGTGTATTTCATAGTTCGTTATAAATAACTTTTATCAAGAAACTGTAGGCTGAAATGCAACTGCATACAACTGAAGGGCTTATCCTTTAATAAAATGTGTAAGACATAATAAAACCCACGCTCCTTTTAATGATGCTTCATGGGATATGAGGTAATGATTTTCCTCATGACTCAACTCCAATGTGTTTAACATAAAAATTAGAAGAAATATAATGGAATATGAAAAGATGAAAGACGCTTTACAATTTGGGAATCAAAAGTATTCTGCCATCAATAGCAAGCAGAAACATTATTTAATAATGTGCTAAATACAATGCATATAAAAACTACGTGAGTGTACCTCATTAAGCATGATTGTAAATACTATCAGTTAAAATAAACAACGATAGATATATGCTAGCACGGTGTCAAGCTCTGATTGCCATTCGCTAAATCCCTTGCCTGGCATCATTCATGCTTACACGATAGCAAAACTAACTCTGTTCCTCTTCACTAACAGTATACATGTGTTAACGTGGTGTCCAAGCTGTACTGTATTTCTCTTCAAGTGTCTCTCTCTCTCTCTCTCTCTCTCTCTCTCTCTCTCTCTCTCTCTCTCTCTCTCTCCTCTCTCTCTCTCTCTCTCTCTCTCAAAATTGAAATTTTAACATTATTAAATATTTTTCCGTTAATTGTACTGTTAAAATGGTGTGAAATTCCTTTTCTATTTCACTCGTATAACACAAGTTAACATAGGCCTCTCTCCCTCTCTCTCTCTCTCTCTCTCTCTCTCTCTCTCATCTCTCTCTCTCTCTCTCTCTCTCTCTCTCTCAAAAATAAAATCCTAACATTATTAAATATTTTTCCGTTAATTGTACTGTATATGTTAAAATGGTGTGAAATTCCTTTTCTATTTCACTCGTATAACACAAGTTAACATAGGCCTCTCTCTCTCTCTCTCTCTCTCTCTCTCTCTCTCTCTCTCTCTCTCTATAAATTAAAATTCTAACATTATTAAATATTTTTCCGTTAATTGTTTGTATATGTTAAAATATTGTGAAATTCCTTTTCTATTTCACTCGTATAACACAAGTTAACATAGGCCTCTCTCTCTCTCTCTCTCTCTCTCCTCTCTCTCTCTCTCTCTACTCTCTCTCTCTCTCTCTCTCTCTCCCTGACTAATCTCTTGTCGAATCACTAATGTTAATTATTAATTTTAAAAAAAAAAGTCTCCATAATTACTTCCTCCAATCAATCAATTGGTTGTTCTGTCATGAAAAAAAAAAAAAAAAAAAAAAAAAAAAAAAAAAAAAAAAAAAAAAAACACCCTGGTCGATAAGCGAATGAATATGAGCCAATTACTGAACAGCATAAGTGAATAAATCAAAGATAGGAAAAAAAAAATTGATATTTATAAATTTTTTTCCCGGAATCGCCGTATTATTACGCTTTGTGCCTGACAACCAGGAGCGAAATTTCAAGAGCAATACAAATTTTCAATTGCATTTATATGAGTGCAATCTC
>NC_090768.1:23770718-23793218 GCF_036898095.1 Palaemon carinicauda
CACCCCCACCACCACCACCTCCCTAACCAGCCCCCCTCCCCCTCCCCCCTTCACTCGAAATAAGTATAAAGGCATGAATGGCCGGTCCTCCAAACAGGACAAACCCTCCTGTTATCAAAAGACTGAAACCCTTTATCGGATCATCTCTTGACCTTTTGGTAGCATTGAAGGCTCCCTGTTGACGGGATTCCAGGAGTTTATTCATAGATATTGCAAGGGATGAGATTACCAGAAAAAAATGGCAATTCATGCGTCTCCTTTCATCGCTTTTGACGTAAGCCAAATTACCATTCTATGCGCGCTAACATGATTTTTCCTTTCTTAAATTTCTGTTGGTAACGCACTGACGCAATTCGTCCCCTTTTACCTAACTACTGCCAAAGAGGGTTCTCTTCAGCAGGAAAAGGGTTATGTAAACCAGTCATGAGCACTAAATGGCGTGAACTGATCAAGGACGGACTTTAATTTTTCTTTTTTTCTACATAAAAAGCTTTTCATTAAATTATGACTTATGAGAAACGTGTACGAAAATAACATCTAACCACAAATCCCTTTGATTTCATCTCAGTGCGGGAGTTATTTACAGAATAACTAACGCTATAATTAAAATAGTTTAAAAAAAATGAAAACAATGAGTCGCAGTATAATACGGACAAACACAAAATGATGTGAAAAAAAAAAGAAAAAAAAAAACGGGACGAGTTACATCAGTCTTTTCATTTTTCGACCAATTCAACTTACACAATGAAGAGTATTAGAAGGTCTATTGCGTGTAAAATTGTGTTTTTAATTCAGTTCTTACAAACGTTCGAATATTTATAGGTAAAGGACCCAAAACACTTTACCCTTTTTTTTTTATTCTTAAATGCAAATTTAAAGGAAAAAGGAAAACATACGTAGGCAAGTCTAAAAGAAACTCATTATCTGGCAACGCTCGAACAAGGCAAAAAAAAAAAAAAAATTTGAAATGGCGTGAAAGCCAAAATCTGTCGCAGCAAAATGAAACATATTTTTGCCGTTATTTTTTTACTTCGGTCGACGCTACTGGAATTCTCTCTCCCTCTCCATAGAGAACTATAAATACACTGGGCAGTATATATATATATATAGTATATATATATATATATATATATATTATATATATGTGTGTGTGCGTATGTGCGTGTTTGTGTGTGTGGCAGAGAGAGAGAGAGAGAGAGAGAGAGAGAGAGAGAAACTGTGTGGCCTAATCTATTTGTCTTCATTTTATACGCTCAGTCCACTACAACATCTCAGGTAATAGAATGTCTGAAATACCCTAAAGGTGCCACATAGACAAAAATTATTCTTGAAATAATAATAGGATGAGAAAATATATACTGTATACATACACACATACTGTATATACATATTCTTAAAATATTTTATTTTTCCTTGTTTCCTTTCCTCACTAGGCTATTTTCCCTGTTAGAGACCCTGGGCTTATAGTATCCTGCTTTTCCAACAAGGTTCGCAAGTACTAATAATAATAATAATAATAATAATAATAATAATAATAATGTGTTTATGATCATTTTATCACTAATATAGATATATGTACGTGTATATATACATATCATTTATACACAGTGAACTTTAAATTTTCTATTTCCTTAAAATTTTGGGATATGTTTTTCATTGCAAGACTCATTCCAGATGGAAAACAAATGAATAGGCCCATTCTTTTCGTGCTCGTATTTTGATTCCATACACGCTGGTAAGATTGATACCACTTAAACCTATTTTTCGTAGCCTTTTGGTTTATGCTGTAGCTCAATCTTATAGCAGTACCAGCTGAACTCGGTTGAGTCCCTTGTCAGGCTGGGAGGAACGCAGAGAGTAGAGGTCCCCTTTTTGTTTTTGTTTCATTTGTTGATGTCGACTAGCCCCCAAAATTGGGGGAAGTGCCTTGGTATATGTATGTATGTCAATCTTATAACTGGACCGATGCTAGTAAAATCTTTTGGGCATTCATTGGTTCAAATGGCACGTAGGGAAGGAAGTGACTGTTCATTTATTTCTCATCCGGATTCATGGCTTGTAGTAATAAATAAAAAAAAAAAAAAAAAAGGAGTATATGGACATCAGGAAGCTGGGAGGTCGTTGTAAATATCAAAAACTAATAACAGCACATGAGCAATGATACGTAAATATTTCTATTTTCTACAGCAATAATACGAAAATTCTTATACTGCAAACGTGTAAAAGATATTTCAAATATCGACTATTTATCAGGATGAGATGTATCAGTTCTCTCTCTCTCTCTCTCTCTCTCTCTCTCTCTCTCTCTCTCTCTCTCTCTCTCTCTCTCTCTCTCTCTCTCGCCCACATATGCAACACATGTATCCATTGTAGACAGTCTCACAAGTGTAGCCTACACCATTCATCAACACCTACAGTACCACCTAAGCAGTAAAACCAGGAGTGCGTTTGTATTTACCTGATCATATACAAGAGTGTATGTGGCGACTCGGCTCACACTAGACTATAAACGTTCAAATTTAAGTCAAAGTACTTTCAACAGTATATAATAATAATAATAATAATAATAATAATAATAATAATAATAATAATAATAATAATAATAATAATGACATATTTTGTAATACAATGAAGTGTGAAACATCCAATAACTCGTGTCGAAATATATTAAAATGTAAACATATAGCGTTCATGGATCTGCTAAGTTATCAATATCAATAAATAAAAAGGAAAATTATTGACGAGATGATCATACAAAATAGTAGGACATAGTTATCCCTGGTGACTATCCATAGAAACAACTAGGTTAAAGTTTTTTCTTTAATACTAATTTACCTTTTCTTAATTCATTTCGAGGTTTAATTAAAAAATAACCAAAATTAATATTTTCAAGGTTTGAACTCCAATATTACTTTAGCGTTCAAAATTTGGTCATATTAAGTTCTATTTGCCCTATAAACATGAAGTTTTAAAGTGATAAAACACAATCTAATCCTCAAATAAAATCAAGAAAAAGGAGATTGGATGACGTGATTGAAGGCGCAACGAACGGCGATGACCAAGCAATAGCTTACTGCAATTTTGCAAGGACTGTCAACAGGAATGACGAAGCCGATAGAGAGAGAAAATACTCCATAAATAAGGATTACGACACAGGATTAAAATAAAAGGATGAAAATCGAGGAGGAAAATCGCCATCAGAAGGATAAAAGATAAATCTCACTGAAGAATTTAAATATGCAGTGAGATAGAAAAAAAATCGGGTATAATTTGATTACTTAAATGGGATAAAAAAAGTATTACAAGCGAAAAGCAAAAAATGAAACATCTATTAAAAATACATCATTGAATTTAGTAGCAATTTAGTAGTCTTTTTATTGTTTATATATGACATATTTGACGTTGTTTGTAGTTTATATATAGAACATATCTGTTTTGACGCTGTTACTGTTTTTAGAATGACATATTAATTTATTCTCATCATTTCCTTATTTCCTTTCCTCCCCGGGTTATTTTTACCTGTTGGAGCTCTTGGGCTTATAGCATCTTGCTTTTCAAACTAGGGTTGTAGCTTGGCTAATAATAATAATAATAATAATAATAATAATAATAATAATAATATCAGAAGAAAGAATGAACCAAACAAATTTGCGTAATGAGTGTGATTTCAGATTTATTATATCATATGAACTGTGAGATAAAATATTTTCTGCGATTTGAACTGAAAGACAACATTCTTCCAAGCATCGTGATATTTTACAAAGTACAAATGTCTCCCAATTTACTTTAACTCAAATATAGATATAATCTAATGAACAGCTTGTATATATATATATATATATATATATATATATATATATATATACATATATATAATATATATACAATATATACATATATATGTATAATATTAATGTATATATAATTACATGTGTGCATATATATATATATATATATATATATATATATTATATATATATATATATATATAAACATTAATGAATAGATAACATAAAATGAGACATTATTATTCTTGCTATTTAGATAATGCTTTATCTAGTCCCTATTTTTATGTATTCACTTATTCATCTATTTCTTATAGCACTATCTACACTTTCGAAACGCGCCTGAAAAAGGGATGCTTGATTTACACTTGATAATGATCACAATCAAAAGAAGTAATATGCAATATTTCTGGAGACATTCTCGCCACCTTAATAAATTCAGCCGTAGGATTAATGGCTCAGCAATCATTTCTGATTTTGAAATGGTTAATCTTGGGACATTTTCACATTTTAACGAGGCCATTTTAACAATAAGTGAATATATAAAAATAGGGACTAGATAAAGTATTATCTAAATAGCAAGAATAATAATGTCTCATTTTATGTTATCTATACATTAATGTTATATATATATATACATACATATATATATATATATATATATATATATATATATATATATATATATATATATATGTATATATATATATATATACATACATATACATATGTAATTATATATACATTAACATTATACATATATATATATATATATATATATATATATATATATATATATATATATATGTATGTATATATACTGTATATATAAAATGACGGCCCTACATAAACTAGATAAGGGATAATCAATGCAAACATCTTACATAAAAAATTCAACTTATCCCATTACAGCCTATTGTCAACCTATATACGTATATAGACACAACTGAGCTATTTTATAGGTAAATTTTTTCCAGATTTAATCAAATACCCGCTTATGTGCGAGTAAGGCTGCGAAAAGATTTTCAATTCATTCTTTGATCCCGCTTAAGGGATTGCATTCATTAGTGGTATCAATCTCATCTACCAAATATTCTGAGCTACGTTTCAAAATAACATGCCTATGTAGATGATACACGACCTAAATTGGCACTAACAAATAAATTAACTTTCCCAGAAAACACATACACTCTCTCTCTCTCTCTCTCTCTCTCTCTCTCTCTCTCCTCTCTCTCTCTCTCTCTCTCTCTCTCTCTCTCTCTCTCTCTCTCTCTCTCGATATATATATATATATATATTGATTTAAAAGCTCAAGATAGAGACGACTGGTGAAATCTAACTGAGGCCCTTTGCGTCAATAGGCGTAGGAGGAGGAGATGATGATGATGATGATAATGATTATATATATACATATATATATTATATATAGTATATATATATATATATATATATATATATATATATATATATATATATATATATACATGTGTATAAAGTTCTTTAAAGTCCGCTCTTTGCATAAACATTAAGAAGAGGAAAAGAAGAAATAAGTCAATAGGAAAAATTAAGTCAATAGGAAAATTCTTTTTACACTTCTTTATATTTTCTCCCAATATTTCTATCACAGGATGTGCCCAACATCATCGCCTCCATAAGACCCATCGTGGTCACCTCACAAATGTCTTATCACCGGTTCGTTTACTGAAAATACAATAAATCATCATTGTTGTTTATCATTAACAGGAAAAAAGGAAGATGTAAACGCCAGATCCCAAATTGGCAGTGACGATCCTACTGCAAGGACACCAGAACAAATAATAAACATGACTTATACGTAGGTGATAAGAGCATGAGATAAAGATAAGATAAAAACGGATATGTGATTCACGGGGGTGTTCGCAATATTATCACCTGAACCATGACGGGGCACTTACGTTGAATATCTCGGTGTGTGCTTTCTTTAATAGGTTATTGATAGGGAAAAGTTGGAAGTATTGAAATGATTATTCACAAATAAAGAGGGTTAAACATACGCTTTCCATTGATCAATTTCATCACATAGCATCCTAATTCACATCACTAAATGCATTTTCATATTTCTGACCGTAAGAAATAAATAGTTTCAAATCTTAAATCTCAAATCAGTTTAGCAATACGTATTCTGGCCAATGCTTTCAACTCCCGGATTATTGTCCCGCCTTCCACACCTCTTCAAATTACTCCTAATCGTCGTTACTCTCCGCCGCCCCCCCCCCCCCCACCCCCAATACCCCGAACCCCTCCACTCCACTAGTTGCCTCCACATATAGCCTAATAGCTTCAAGGTCGATGGGATAAGGACCTGACATGAAGATAAGGCTATGCTAAATCATCTCTCTCTCTCTCTCTCTCTCTCTCTCTCTCTCTCTCTCTCTCTCTCTCTCTCTCTCTCTCTCTCTCTCTCCAAAGATATATCTTATTCGGTTGTAAGTCTATGTAATCAGTGGCAACAGAAACAAAATTTGAATGTTTCAGAGGAGTATTTGATGACATTGACCGCCATATTGGAATTGAGCTTTGATAATTCCAACACAAGGGATGCAAAGGAAACATATAAAATAACCTTTTATCTGTAATAAATGCATTATAACCACAAATATTATTCCTTCTTTAACGCATAACCCTAAAGTTTACCCTAGAAGATAATGCAAATATTTTTACGCTAAGCCTTTTTGTCCTTTTCTGTACCAGAAAAAAACAGGTGTTGGAGTGGAATTTCAAGCTGGGCACAGCAATGATTGAAGAAGTCCTAATCACACTTTTCCGCATCATTAGCATATACACAGATCATCAAAAACAGCACGAGACAAGGATGTTGCAGTTTATTTTTTTTTAAAGAAAAGATCACATAATTTTCGAAAGAATAAACTTAATATTGAAATATTTTCTTTCAGAAGCCTTCGCTTGAGTTTACAATTTATGGGCAAAACTGACATCTACGGCACATTCGGTAAGGAAAGGATAAGGACAATACCGTTTGGTAAAAGTGACAACAAAAAATATTTCAACTTTGCCGTAAACACGGGATACCGATTGACTGCATTTGAAAAACGGTAGAGAATTACTAGAAAATTTTGAATCAATCACTCGTCTGAACACCTGTTGAAGTTTTCTTTAAAAGAAGACTCCCTTCTTATGACTGAAGGATCAACAATTCCCTGCGTTAAGGCATAAAGAATATCATACCAAACCTGTGGCCTCACTAAGCCTAATATGCGGCCATAAGAGGCCTCAGACCAAGACCTTCATAAAGTATTTTAGTTATAACGATATATATCGCGTAAGCTGAAATTCGTTACTTTCGAGTGTCACTTCCCTTAAAAAAACTGATTCTTTCAACAACAAAATGATAAAGAACTTCCCAACATACAATCTGTCACATACCAATGGTAAAAGAGAGAAACTATTTCAATTTTATTAGCAGTTTAAGATAAAACACAAATTACTACCTATTGTAATACATGTTAGGCTACTTCTCGAGTCGCCGGAAATTCCTGCTAGCAGACTGTTACAACATGTATTATTTGATGTTGCAAACCGAACTAACCAAAAAGTAATTTTACATATTTCTATTAGACAAATTTGTTAGGACCTACATTTACATCGGTTTAATTTCTTCATTTCCTTTCCATTTTTATTTTCACTGAAACAGTGATAAACCCATAAATGAGATAAATACAGTACATCAAAATGAATAAATAACTGGCAGTGTAACTACAAATTTCCTCGAATCAAAAATTCCCGAAAATTAAGAAAATTAAACAGCGAAGAGAATTATTTTCCTGATATCATTCATTCCTAAACAGACGATAACACTAATTTAATATAAAAGGAAATGCATGCATACATGCATATATAATATAATCTACTCTCTCTCTCTCTCTCTCTCTCTCTCTCTCTCTCTCTCTCTCTCTCTCTCTCTCTCTCTCTCTCTCTCTCTCTCTCTCTCCATTTGTATATATATCCATATATATATATATATATATATATATATATATATATATATATGTATGTATATATATGTATATATATGTATATATACATATATATATGTATATATTATATATAAATACATACACACACACACACACACACATATATATATATATATATATATATACATGTGTGTATATATACATATCTATACATACATATATATATATATATATATATATATATATATATATATACTAATGTAACTTTTATACTAAAATCTGGGGAATTCAAGAACCATAGCATATTTCTTGTACGCACCTTTTGCTTACCAGCTTGGTATTGAGGTGGATACATCGATGGATAAGAAACAAGATGTATAAATAACCATACACCTTGTGTCTTTATTAGGTTCTTTATATACATTCCTGTTAAAAGCTGATAGTTTGCATAGGTATACGGGGTAATGAGGGTTTATATTTTCTCTCTTCAATTTAGCACTTCCTTTCAAATTGGGCTGTTACCCAGTTGACCTTAATTGATTGGAGTACGTTGCAACCAATTGGGAGAAGGGTCTAAGTGCAACATCATTAACCTAAAAAGTAATATACATACATACATACATATATATATATATATATATATATATATATATATATATATATATATCTACACACACATTTGTGTATATAAATGTATGTATAATTTCAAAAGAGATATCCAGTATGTAGGTAATAATGACATCGTTTAGACTTGCCATGATCCAACCCAAGTTAGTTGGTACCAAGGCCAATATATTGGCCTTGGTTGGTACCAACTTCAGATGCCGATGATTCCTACTTAGATATGGAGTATAAAATCCCCTTAATCTTAGATTCAAAGCAATACGTGACTTCCTTTAGGTCGGGACCCTTAATGACATTTTAATTCTTAATTGCCGTTAGTTTTTTTACGATAACAGTAATATATTATCTAGCATGCAGTCACAGCTGTCTTTTAAACAACTAGCACTGCTTTAGGTTTTAAGGTTTAAAGGTGGCTCATGAATGGCAGAGGCAAGGGACAGTGACATTGCCCTAGCAATCAGGACAATGCCCTAGAGACTGACCATATGTTATATGATCAGCGCCCAAGCCTCCTCTCCACCCAAGCTAGGACCAGGGAAGGCCAGGCAGTGGCTACTGAAGACTCAGCAGATAGACCTACAGGCTCCCCCAAACCCCCCAACCTTAGCTCACAAGGATGGTAAGGTTGCAGACACTTATGGCACTAACGAGTCTGAGCGGGACTCGAACCCCCGACTGGCAAAACTCCAGGCAGAGACGTTACCAATCAAGCCATAGCTACCCCTAGATTCTTTTACTATTTATTGCTTGTAATAACCGGCAGAAGCAAAGGTATGAATATACTTCCCGACCTCGGGAATTGAAGGTGGAGGTGGATAGGAAAAGGGATTAAGTTAATTCTACTATAAATGTCAAAAAAAATATACTCCCGGAGCCAGAAGGTTTCCTATTTTGATGAGGCAGCCTAATGTCCACTAAATTCTTATCATTTCCCTTTCGACCTAACAATCAGGCTCACATTAATTTCCTTAGCAAAACTCTGAGTGATAATGTTGGAGTTGGAGTTATGATATTAGAAACTCCTTTTCAAGTTAAATTCCCAAGAAAATAAAGTTTAATGAAAAATAACCCTAACATTACTGAAACCAAGCTGGAGAAATTAATTATGCACACACACACACACACACACAATATATATATATATATATATATATATATATATATATATATATATATATATATATATATATATATATATATTTATATATATAATTAATCCGATGATGTGCTTTTTATAACCCGAGTAAAAACTACTGATATAACTGTAATATTGACGGACTAAAAAGTTTCACATACCTTTTAGATAAAGCATTTACAATATTCAACCAAATCCAATAAACGTTCACTGACTAAAAATCAAACAATTTATCTTTTCATTTGAAGAACTACATAAACCGACAATCATTCAAGGTTTCTGAAATGATGTTAAAATAAAGGAAACGGCGATAGCGCACGTAATTAGCATGTGAAACCATTAATAGCAAAATACAAAAACCCAAGCATTATAGGTACAGAATCCTCGGTGCCAGAACTTACGTAGGCCGTTCCCGCACTGGTAATTCCTAACGGCGTAAAATGATCCGGTTGTCGCCTCACAAGAACTAACAGTGCCAACGTCCAGCGACAAAATGGCCGCTATCCCAACTAAGCGACACCACATTCAGTTATCTTGGGAAATCAATGATAAACCTGATTCGACTTTGGCACCTTTAAGAACCTTACGCGTGACTGACCGGCTGTCACACCAAAACAAACACCGATAGGATCAAGGTGACCTTTAATTCATCCTAAATGCAGCCCAACAGAACAGGAAACATTCATAATACATCAAGAGGGCGACATCTAGATCCACGACGACTTCCTTCAAACTAGACACCAGGAATCAGTCTCTGCGAATGGGGGAATAGGGAGATAAACATGAGCACTGGGGTTAAAATACACAAGCTTAGAAGAAGGAAAAAAAAAAGGTGCAAGCAACCTTAATCTGAGGTGATGTTACTAGAACAGGGGGCCTGGTTGAGGGGGGGGGGGGGCGCCTCAAGGAAAGAAAGGCCAAGCGAGAAACAAGTTTGCAACATGATCCTGTGCCTGTGTTGTATTAACCACGGTTATTGCACACAAACTATGCGCTCACAACTCGCGCTGTTCGTTTGTTTTTATTTTCTCACGTAAGACAACTGGTGTAAAGAAACACCTGACAAATCAACTACATAAATGTTGTCGTGGAAACCATAAAAAGGAAAGGCAAACGAGAGAGACATTCCACAGGAAAGGAATTATATATGAAGCACGAAGCTGCACACTAAGAATGTCGCCTGAGATTCACCGGAATTAGAAATTGTTACATTAATTTATTCCGTTTCAAATCCTATTTTTATCTATACATGTGTGGGAGAGAGGGGATTTGTATCAGCATATAATCTCACTTTTCTTACTGCAATCACTATTTACATTCACTTCTACTTTATCCGTTTCGTAATGAACACATCACCAGATGCAATGTCTCCAACATACGCTTTCAAGGACCACAAAGTTCATACACAAATAAACGAATGAGTCTGACCAATTCATTATCATTGTCTTGTACTTACATTTCTCTCCTTCCATACTGGACACCTCTCACTCCGTATATTTCGTACACTCAGCTGGCCGGCAGATTCTATACTACCACACGGATGACGAACTTTAGTTCAATGAAGCTCTTTCTTGACACAGTGTAGCCATTCACGTGCTTGTACAAGCACGTGTGTCAGAAAAGAGCATCGGAAGGAAAGAGAAAGAGATTGACTCATTTTCCCGATTCATTCATCGGCGGAAAAAGAAAAAGTGCAGAATTGAATGGTCCGCATTTCCGGCCACTGATTCTAAAACAGGCTCTCCAGAAGTTAGAATTGTTACAATGAGGATCAACTTTGTGTTATTTGTCGATTGCTGGTATTGGTTTATTAAGTTATAAATTCCTTCTCTGGGCGAATCTGTGTCGCCTAACGTGTTCGCTGTCAAACAACTCGTCTGTCTGAAGTCCGTGAAACGTCCTAGGTCAGATTTGATCGAAATTACCATGACCCGCTACGTGACCCTTTTCTTTAAGACTTTTCAAGCTTTTAATCTAACATAAATCAATGTATTATTAATATAAGATAATTAGTTTTAAAAAGTATAATCATCTGAAATCCAGTTATTGTAGCTGAAACTGGTGGGACAAAATTAAAACTTACCAGTGGGATCATTCAATCGGACAGGGTGCTTCTAACGGGTATATTCCAAAGACAAACGACCCACGCGGACGAATAAACTCCATATCCTCCCACTGATAGAATAAGGAAACCTCTACATTCAAATGGATGCTCAGCAACTTTTAAATTGTCAAGGTGAGAGGAAATGAAAAACCGATGGCTGAACATCCTTTAAAGCCAAGATCCCAGCAAATCAAAATAACCGGCCTCTAGGAAGTGCATTGGTCTCTCCGATCGTAGAACGTCTGAAGAAAAACTTGCTCCGTTTCTGAATGAATTATTGCTAAAAATAAAATTTGGGTCGGAACTATATTTTTGTTCTTCAGGACGATCAAAAGTTAAGAAGAGGATGTACAGTAGAACATTCAGGAATGAGGAAGGTCATTACTCCTCTGTACCAATTCGGATTTACTTCCCAAAGATGCACATACTATTACTGTACTTCTCTGAGTTGGGTTTATTAAAGATCCCAGTTGACTTCTCTTATTAATCAACACCCTCACAAAACACAGCGTTAAGTGACTTTCAACTAAACTATCAATACCATTTCATGATAAAATTCTGTATCCAATCGGGGTCAAACCCATGACTATTTAGAAGCAAGGCGCTATCGAATGATGGTCTTATATAAGTTCGATTCCGACATGAGCTAAAATTTAATTTCAGGTGCACTTGTAATTATGAATAATTTCAATTATGATAATGATAAAAATTATCTACCCACCACTATCAAAATTCGATAATAACCACAGCAACCCCACAAATTATAACATCCGTTTGTCTGTGAATTTACAGCTTCATGCCTCTTTCCTTAGAAAACAAATGAAAAGTGGAAGCAGTTATCACACACACACCCAAAATAGAAATGAAAGGCTTTGCAAAATTTACATTTATAACATTTATAACTACGAAATGATAAAGGTCGCATATTACCGTTAAAACGCAAAATGAAAGATAAGAAGAAAAGTTAATAGTTAATGACACGTAGGTAAATAATCAAGTTATAATAATAATAATAATAATAATACGAGTGGTAAATGAGGAGTTCCATTGCTAGCTAAGCTACAACCCTAGTTGGAAAAGCATGATGCTATAAGCCCAATGGCTCCAACAGAAAAAAAATAGCCCAGTTATGAAAGGAAATAAGGAAATAAACTATATGAGAAGTAATGAACAATTAAAATAAAATACTTTTAGAACAGTAGCTCCCCAGATATCAAGTAATGACAAAAAGAATGATTGATTATAATCAATGCTCTGGCATACGAATGAGTTTCGTAGCTACAGAAGACAAGTTAAGGTACCCTGACACTTGGACGACTTTTTGCCACGAATTTGTCGTGGCAGGTCGTGACACTACACGCCAGTTCACGACGAGTTCACGCCAGTTCACGGCTCGAGTCGTGACAATGCGTGTCACAAATTCGTGCAAGTGTCAGCCTGGCTTTAAAACAAATCTGCAGCTATATTGAAATCTGGCTGATTATGGATACCGTCAAAGTTATTTGCAAAGGCAAAGGCAAAGGCAAATTTTATTCTATCGACCCCTTCCGGAGTATGAGAATTACATAATTACACAAATATTTATATTTTACACAAAAAAACTACAAAAAGAAGAGACCAATAGATTACAACTTTATTTATATACACATATATTAGCAAGTACATATTTAAAGCATTAAAGGTATTCTGACAAAGGAAAGTACATACATTGAAAATAATACCAGAATAATGAAAATCCTAGAAAGTATTAAATCTAAAATAAAGACATTATAAGGTTCACAAACTTTGCAAGTCTTTTCAATTCTCTACCCTCCTTGAATTGAGGAGCAGATTAAATTTAAAAGTGGTAGGTCTTCTACAAAACCACCAATATCTGGGGAACAGCTCATCACAAAAACCTGAATTTCTCAAATTACCTCCGAAAATTCTGATAGTTCCTTTCCGGCGGCGGTGTTGAGGAAATAAAAATAAGTCTATAATACACATTAGAAAATATAAGACTTCGATATAATCAAAGGTCATATAACATACGGGAAGATATGGATCATACAGGTGAATTGCGGTAAGAAAATACTAAAGGATTTATAATTGGGAAAATATTGATTGATTTTTTTATGATGAAAAATAATGATTGATCTCTGATGAAAAATGTCGATTAATTTCTAGTTCGGAAAATATTG
The DNA here is from genome assembly GCF_036898095.1 of Palaemon carinicauda. Lineage (NCBI taxonomy): Eukaryota > Metazoa > Arthropoda > Malacostraca > Decapoda > Palaemonidae > Palaemon > Palaemon carinicauda. Next base: position 23,784,521 of record NC_090768.1, read on the forward strand.
ATCGATTTCTAGTGAGGAAACATTGATTGCTTTATAGTGGGGAAAATAGTGGTTGATATCTAATAAGGGAAAAATATGGATGGTTTTCCGATAAGGAAAACTATTGTTGAAAATTGTTCCCTTTTGATATTATTTATACAATAAAAAAAAAATCGAACCCAAAGAAATCTAATAAAAGTTAATTTGAAAAAATGTCACCTTTTGCCTGTTATTTTTTTGGAAATCTTCCTTTTTCGAGGCAATAGCCTATGTTACTGGCATACTAATGTTGTTCAATCCATTCGTTTGATACAGAAAACTTCAGAAGGAAAAATAGTGGTAACTATCCTTTTCTATATCAACATAGTTTGATGAGAGCGATTCATTAGCCAAGCACCAGTCAGAAGACGTGGCGTCATGTGGACAGAAGATACAGTGGCCTTGCTATTAACACACCGTGATTCATCTTGCCGCTGTGGAAGTAGTTTCGGCTGAAAGTGGAACGGTAAAACCCATAACAAGCGCATATCTCTATAGTATATGTCTTGCTTAGACGCGCGAGCTAAAGGTGTGCGTCACGGTGGGTGGTTTGAAATAGGGACTATTAACCTTTTGACCCTGTTGAGATGACAATGGTGAACGCAAGCTACAAGCGGTAACATTCGTTGAAGGGTAGAAGACAATTCACCTACGGTAAGCAGCTTTTCAAAAAGGATAAGTGCTCTAGTCATGGATAGCAACATAGCTCCTGTACCACTGCGTACCATGGGAATTCCACTTTCTTTGGTTACATTTCTTCTGCTTCAGGGTACACTCGAGCACACTTACATTTCCATTTTCTCTTCCCCGTGTTTTTCAATTTTGCACAGGCTTGATACAGGGAACACGAAGTCCTGGTAGTTTATCAAGAAGTTACCTTTTAATCTGCCTTAGTCTTCATCTTAAAATATGACCTTCATTTCTAAAACCATAGCTACAGTCCTTCTCCGCAGTTTATATTGTTATTTCTATCATTCATTTATTTTCTTTCATAGATTATTCTTTATAAGTTTTTCTTTTACCATGAAGGGCTGCTTCAGCTACTGGAGCCCTAGGGTTTATGACATTCTGCTTTACCACTTAGTGGTGCAATTTAACTTGTAATGATCATAACTGAAACATTGAAACCGTATTTCTAACGTCAAGATGCCATTATCTTACCGTAAATAGTCATACACTCACAAGTGCGTCTGCATATTATCAAGTTTTATCCTACAAGAAACAACTGCATCCTTCAAATAAGTTTTAAGCTCTTAATACACAGAGAAGGTTTAACGTGTATCCTTTTAGAGTGGCTAGAGAGGCCTCGACCACTTTCCCAGAAGTGTCACTTGATATGAGAAAATAACGGAGGACTCATTCCCTCTACACACACTCACTCACACACACATATATATATATATATATATATATATATATATATATATATATATATATACATATATATATATATATACACGGTTTACTATATATGTATGTATATATATAGTATAACGTATATATATATATATATATATATATATATATATATATATATATATATATATATATATATATATATATATGGGTAAAACTCACAGGAACACGTGATGATCAGATGCATAAAAACGACAAGGAAAATGAATCCGGGCTACTATCGTTCACTCAATATCTTAATTTTCCGTGTTTTTGCATATATATATATATATATATATATATATATATATATATATATATATATATATATATATATATGGCCTTATTTACAACTTGAGGTAGACATTGCTACAGACATAACAGGGTTACAATTTAATTATACTTCTAAGCAACAAAACAAATGAAACTTGAAACCAATTACGTAATACGCTGAGGGTATTCATAATATATGTCCACAAGGCCTTGCATTAAGTACAATATCACATGACGCTACGTACAAAAACCTCTAAAATACGAACCAAATGTAACTTGGATGACGTATAATAGATTTGCGACGTTCGTTTTCAGTTGTATTATAAAGCTTAGCAAATTGTAGACAAAAAAATTGTAGACAACCCCGACGGCCTATGGCAGAGAGAGTACACTTCTTCAAATTGTAGGCGCAAACATGAGAGAGAGAGAGAGAGAGAGAGAGAGAGAGAGAGAGAGAGAGAGAGAGGGGGGGGGTTAATGACGTCTAGATGTCTATGTAGCCCCTGAAAACTCTCTGACCAAGGCACATCACTATGCCGTAGTGGCTTGATTAGACACGCTTCGCTGCCCACCCGACAAATACCTTAGCCAGAATTAGCACACTCCAAGGCTCTTTGTTTTCTAAGCCTTCGGCCTCTCAAGAAGAATTTGCTTCACATGATGAAAAAGTCTTCATTTATCTATGGATTTACTCTGTTATTGTAAATACAGTATTCAGACTTGAATAAAGCATATATGAGACTAGAATCGCCACAAAGTTGTGCGTTATTGGAGATGGTCAGTGCGAGGAAGGGTTTTGACCAAGAGCTTTTAGATGGGCAGAGTGGAGTGTGACAGCGTCACCATAAAAATATTTGCAAGAAATGGAAGAGAGCCAGCCATCACCTTCCCCAACTATCCCCCTCAAGAATTTTTGCGTAAGTGAAGAATAAGAATCGGAAAACAGCGAAAAAAAACTTGAATCTGGAAGCGAAATAGAATAAATAGCTATTATAATAATTTATACCGTTCTTCAACCTGAAGTTTTTCTAGATTCTGGTATTCAGTTCTCCCCAACCCCCACCAAAAAAACAAGATAACATTAAAGTGATTCTTCAGGTGATAACCATAATCGGTAAGAAGATAAGTACAACCAAATACCGTGAATTCCATCCTCCGTCAACATATTACCAATTGTAAAAGTGGTTTTATCTAAAAGACAAATATAATTCATACACACAGAAAAAAAAACCAACAATTAAGGAATATCATAACAAAGTCCAACAAACGAGAGATTTATTGGCAGACCAAAAAATAAAATGAAAGAAGAAAACGTCCCCTAACTTGGCTGACTATTGCAAGCCACCTCCCACCCACCCACCTACTTCGCAAGAGGTTGTCTGTCTCCAACGGTGAAACTTCAATGGGCATTCAGCAATTAATTAGGCCTGTATCGCTTTGGTATATCTGTGACACCTTTCGTTATATTGGTGCCTTCTGCAATCTGTCTGCGGCTTTCAATAGCCACTGCGGCAATATTAACAATGACGGTTCCTCCTCCCACCGCAACGTATTCCCTTGGCATCTTTGTGACTTTGCTTTTCCATTTGCGGTAGATTTAAGATGGCCTTTGTTTAAAATCATCTCGAAATAAAACCTCTACATATAAATCACACAGAAACCAAATTATTACTTTGACGTTAAAAAAGAGAAAGCGCAGAAAGGTAAGATATCTTCTGTGATAGCATAATACATGGAAATATACCCAACTCTGCTGAGGATTCTTGTGTCTGTGCGTTGTGCCTTAGCTCATTGCATCGCTTATCTCAGACGATGTCGCACCTAGATAAAAAAATCACGGTTCATCTGGGACTTTCTGCTGCCTCTCGAGGATTAGAACACGGAGCAACTCTTTAGGAACTAAGGATGGCCGCTAGGTGAAGCTCAGAAATAGACCAAAATATCCTTCCACCAGCCTGTATTTCTTGCCTTCTATCTCAAGAACTTTGAGAAACATATAAGGTCTGTGTCTTCTTCAATTGCACAAAAAATTGGCTTATTGAGAAAGTCTTTTAAGATATTCGGTGATCAATCTATTCTGAAGAAGTGTTTTAATTCTTTTATTCTACCTTGTTTTGAGTATTGTTCTCCTGTCTGGTCTTCAGCTGCTGATTCTCATCTTAATTTGTTGGACAGAAACTTACGGTCTATTAAATTTCTTATTCCTGATCTAGATATTAATCTCTGGCACCGTCGATCAATTAGTTCATTATGCATGTTGCATAAGATTTTTCATAACTCTGACCATCCTTTACATTCAGATCTCCCTGGACAATTCTATCCTGTTCGTAATACTAGGCAGGCAGTTAACTCTAATAGCCAGGCCTTCTCCATCATAAGACTCAATACTACGCAGTACTCTAGAAGTTTTATTCCAGCTGTTACCAAGTTGTGGAATGATCTTCCTAATCGGGTTGTTGAATCAGTAGAACTTCAAAAGTTCAAAGTTGGAGCAAATGCTTTTTTGTTGACCAGACGGACATGAGTCTTTTTATAGTTTATATATGACATTTTTGTTGTTGACGTTGTTAATAGTTTATATATGATATATCTCTTTTGACATTACTTTTTTTAGAATGATTTATTGTTAATTTGTTCTCTTCAGTTATTTATTTCCTTATTTCCTTTCCTCACTGGGCTATTTTTCCCTATTGGAGCCCCTGGGCTTATAGCATCTTGCTTTTCCAATTAGGGTTGTAGCTTGGATAGTAATAATAATAATAATAATATGAGCAAATTAATGATTAATTTTCTTTACAAAGCCGACTGTATTCATAAGTGACCCATAAGATTATTTCCTGACGATGTCAATTCAAAACTAGAATAGTTCGACCAATAATACGGAGTTGATATCCGTTAATTTATACACTAACACATTCCGCGTGGTACATTAACATACGTAAACACGGTCATCAAGAAGGAAAGCATTAATGTCTCATGATACCTGGGGAAGAAATATCTCGAACGTGGGAGTCACTGACCTTTGATAAGTCTTTGATATACGCTATTAACAAAGAATTATGCAATTAAAAATTTTAATTGGAACGAAACTACGGAAACTGGTAACGTTCCAGCCATGATTCATACTCTGGTTGCCATTGAAACTTGCCAGATATACAGGGAACAGTGAAAGATGTATGTGATTGCATAAAAAAATCTTAGAATATAAAAATCCTCCTATACTGTTAAAAAAAATCATTATTTTAATCGGAAATTCTCCGTAAAAATATACTGTTCTCAGCCGTATCTAAGTAAATAAAGACGACCGTATTTTTTACCCTACTTTGTTGTAATCTCTTACGGGTTGGTGACTGTAATATCACTCCTTTACGTCAATATATCCATTTTTTAAAACGGTAAATGCCTGGCAACATTTATTCCAGGATTTTTATAGTTTTTTTACGGCAAATTTCTAAGTGTAAAACAACATCCGCATTTGGAATTAATTTGATTTACCAAAAGGTTATCTTAAATCCTAAACATTCAACGTTCGCCAATGACTGCAACATTACTTAGTTATGCAAGTGACATTTAAGAGCGTCAAGAGCCCCATTATGAAATTTAAATAGCCAATTTTTTAACTAAATGTCAATTGTCTTTTAAATACATCAACAATGGCGAGAGATATACATATTCGCTGGAAGCACTTGACATGAATCCTGAAATAAAAGGAAATAATATATATCGTATATATATATATATATATATATATATATATATATATATATATATATATATATATATATATATATAAAGAATAGCAATAGTAAAGTATGTAGACAGATTTAAAAAAAAGTCTTCTAAAAAGTTTCTAAACCAAAAGATGAATCACCGTTACAAGTTTGCCTAACAGAAGGTTTTAAAAATTTTACAATTGCAGCAGAAAAATAAAGACTATAGAAATGAAGTTGTTGGCCGCAGTTCTTCTAATTGAGGGGATTGGATTTATTGAAGTTAAAATATTTGACACTGAAGTGAATGATGGAAAATGATAAATTCCTCATGAGTGAAAAACATGGCAAGTTTGATCTTCTATAATAATGTAATATAAAATCCCAATATGAAATTATTTCATGAAGATAATAAATTAAGAATAATTACATGGATGTAATAAATTAATGTAAACATTTATTATTTTATCAAACTATTCTACAGTATTTTACAAATATAACTTTAATATGCCTTTCCTCAGATAGAGGGAAATAAAATTTCCTAAAAGCATTTTTTTACAGCAATAAAAAAAACCCCAAATCAAGGAAGCCAAACAAGTGAAAACGTCGAAATCTTCCACATTAGCATAATTTATTTCTGCCGTGTTCGGTCTTCGGTCGAATTAAAAATCAATACGGAAAACGAATTAGTAATTATTCAGCTGATGAATACATTCCACGCTTCTTGGGTCCCTTGAGAGAAAATCACCAGCAATAATAAAGACGAACTTCAACCTCCAATCCACGAAAAGTGAGGGGGACCCGCTACTCCATTTTCAATAATGGAAATAACAAAAGCAGGGAGCATCGCCCCCCTAACATTTACTTATGCGAATCATTTCGCTTTCCACGACACAGACTAAGCGATGACTGCTCAAACACAGACACTATCATTCTCCTGATATATAGATATATATATATTTTTAGGAAGACAACACAGTTTCTGCTAGAAATGGAAATGTGTTAAGGATACTAACTTTGCTTTAATTTCGTACATTTCAAGATTCTAAGGTTTCCTTACATTAAGTTATTTCATTAGAATGGCATTCTGAAACAAAATTAATTCAATACTTGTTACTGTAATTTAACATCATTTATAAACATCTTTTCCCACTTTTAATATAAGTTTACGACCAAAAACTTTCCTTAAAGGTTTTTCATCATATTTCACCAATTCTTTTTTTTCTAATACTTACTTTATTACAGTTTAGAACTATATATTTAACTAACGTATTATACATACAATAGTGTAAAAGACCCGTCAAAAATGACAGCTAAATATTTAGATATACATGCAAACACACCCACACATATCCCCCTCTCATCGGGGTATAACTATTCCTTTTCCCCCCTATCCGAGGGACGGGGAGAACCGAGCGTGACCGGAAAGAAATATACTAACTATATATATATATATATATATATATATATATATATATATATATATATATATATATATATATATATATATATATATATATATATATATATATATATATATATACATCTATATATATACGTATATATATACATATATATATACAAATATATCTATATATATATATATATATATATATACATATATCTTTCTATCTATCTACATATGCATATGTATGTATGTATATATATATATATATATATATATATATATATATATATATACATATATAAATATATATATATACACATATATACATACATATATAAAATAATATACTGTATATATATAAATATATATATATATATATATATATATACATATATATATATATATATATTTATATAAATATATATATATATATATATATATATATATATATATATATATATATATATATATATATAACCCTGTCGGTTTAAACGATTATACAATGTACAACGGAGATGAAAAAATTATTTCTTCCTTTCACAGTAGGGCTATGAAAACGAATTAAAGAATATCTTGGTAAAAGATTTACATGGCATAAAAAGTCCTTGCTAAAACTTATAGCCTACTTATGGGGGTTTGAGATAAACTATGAGTCCCAAAGCGACATGACAGCCACAAATGAATGAAATATAGAATATTCACAGAGATATAATAATAAAATTATCTAGATATAAATTGAATAGTTTAAGTAAACAACTTCATAAACCTTTCGAAAAAAATCAGAACCTTTTAAAGAGATAAAAAAAAAAACGAAGTAAAGTACCTTCGTCAAGTGTTACCGATAAGATACAGCAATCAATGGCTTTAGTTGCCCCGATAGTAATTAGAACAAACAATCACATTTATAAACTGATGTCTCAATCACATTTCGTAATGGACGTTTAACACAATTATTAGATTACGAATACTCTTAAGAACCACAACCCATGGACTTTGAAAAAAAAAGACAGTTGCAAAAATTGATAGTAACTGGATATGTTCTCATCATTTATTCATTTCCTTATTTCCTTTCCTCACTGGGCTATTTTTTCCTGTTGGAGCCCTTGGGCTTATAGCATCTTGCTTTTCCAACTAGGGTTGTAGCTTGGCTAGAAATAATAATAATAATAATAATAATAATAATAATAATAATAATAATAATAATGAGCGTAAAATACCAGACAAAATAAATTTCTTCATAAGAATGAAGTCAATGATATACAGAAAGAAAAGCTAACCAAAGGTATATTAAAGAATATAAAAATGAGAGGGATACATACCGTACCTGGTTCTGACAAAAAACCTAACAGTCTTTTTCTCCTGTCGGAAAGAAGAATTGAGATAATCTTGACAAAAAGCTTATACTTTCTCCGGCAATTGACTCACAGTAGGAAAATTAAGAGAAAAATTGCGGATGAGACTAATAACTATCAATGCAAAGGTAAATACAAAATTTTATTTAAACACCGAGCAAAACAAGAGAGAGAGAGAGAGAGAGAGAGAGAGAGAGAGAGAGAGAGAGAGAGAGAGAGAGATAACCTTATCTTCTGAATGATTTTACCACGGTGACATGAGAATTACTCTTCAAGGCCTCCAGTTTTAAATGGCACACCTTTTGACAAGGGACTGTAAACTCACATCTTGTTTTTCCCGCATCTCTCTTCTATTGGCGAGCCAAAACGGATTGTAGGAAGCGTCTACATATCCTTATCTGAGTGGGGATACCTTAACTTGGTGAAAGGGCGTATTGCCACTATACTCAATTTTTTTTAATGAGGTGCATTTGCACTGACTCACCGCGGTGCCCTTTTAGCTTGGAAAAGTTTCCAGCTATCTGATTTGTTAGAATTATCTT
>NC_090768.1:23798218-23825718 GCF_036898095.1 Palaemon carinicauda
TAACCCTGGTTGGAAAAGCAAGATGATATAAGCACAAGGGCTCCAACAGCGAAAAATAGCCCAGTGAGTAAAGGAGACAAGGAAATAAATAAACTGTAAGAGAAGTGATAAACAATCAAAATAAAAAAAAGAAAGAGAAATGAGATACAACGGCGTGCCGAGTGTACCCTCAAGCAAGAGAACTGTAATCCAAGAGAGTGGTAGGCCATGGTACAGAGACTGTGGCTCTACGCAAGACTAGAGAACATTGGTTTGATTTTGGAGTGGACTTACCCTGGAACTGGAAGAGCAGCTTACCATAGCTGAAGTGTCTCTTCTACCCTTATCCAGAGGAAATTAGCCACTGAACAATTACAGCTCAATAGCTGAAGAAGAATCATAGAAACAAGAAACATTTCAACGTGGTGAAGTATTTAAAACTTATTTTACCAATAAATCACTCAAGATGTCAGGCCTTTTTCAATCGACTTATGAGGCTTAGCAAAGCTAAATCATCTTCCATGAGGAATGAACACGAAAGATTGACCAAGAAGTTGGACAGATAAGTAGGAAGAGACGGCACAGGTAATATCTACAGCTGCCAACAGCCCAACATATACGGCATGCCAAAGGGTCGCCCCAACTAGGGAGATGAATAAAAAAATATCGGATTAGAAAGCTCGTTAAAATAATCATTACAAACATTATACTCTCAAAGACATTCTAGAATCCTTTAAATACTATGAAATTAGAATAAAATCTCAATGAAATATGATAAACAAAGATATATGAAATTCGCATAATAGTCCGCGATGCAACTGGCAAATAATGCACAATAAACTTGTATCGACAGATAAAGAATTATATGTAACAACGAAAAAGACAGTAGAAAGTTTTTTGGTTCTTATTTTGACGAAACAAACAATCACACTAAACAACACGTTAGTAAACAATTATTAAGAAATATGAGTGACTCCAGTAAAAACAGTTTTTGTTACAAATCTTATGAGGCTAAAGCAATTTTTTTTTTATTTTTTTACAAATCAAGTGACTAGAACTAAAACTGTTGATGTTACATATCCTAAGTGAGTAAAGCAGAACCAGTAATAACAACTAATGATACTTCTAACACCACCCGTAAACATCCGACTGACAACTCTCGCGTCGGGAAGAGCTGTGGTTTAATTCTTGAACTCGGGAGCGGTATGTTCGACATTGAGAGAGAGAGAGAGAGAGAGAGAGTTGCACAAAATGCAATTGTCAACCGACTTTTTTTTATATATATAGTTTTATTCTTTTCCAGAGATCAGACACATCCGGTCCGCACTTCGGTCATATCAACAACCCTCGGCGAACGCATCATTTCGATGACAACATGACAACGTTCCCCTATACAGAGAGAGAGAGAGAGAGAGAGAGAGAGAGAGAGAGAGAGAGAGAGAGAGAGAGATAATATCTTGCCACTAAACGATCACGGAGTTCTCTACTCTTACAAACCTGAAGGAAATGTGTATGATGCAGATATGCACTTTCGTCTTTCACTTTCACTTTGCTGTGAATACGAGCGTATCTTTGATCTACGGTAAATTATATGCCTTCATTTTTGAGAGAGAGAGAGAGAGAGAGAGAGAGAGAGAGAGAGAGAGAGAGAGAGAGAGAGAGAGAGAGAGACTATAACCAAATGGGTGTAGGTTCGATAGTGTAAGTTTGATTGGTGTTTGTAGACTGGCGTTAAACACTAATGGTTATCGATATCATAAATTGTTATTTTCTAAATTATTTGAAATGTACTAAAATATTGATGATGATATTTCACAAACCCTCCATACTCCCTGTACAAGTCATTCCAAGCCCAACACAATCTTTATGTGAAAACATGGACAGAAATCGACTAGGCTGACATCATAGTATGCATTGGATATCAGTGAAAAAAGGAAAGGTCATTTGATAAAGTAATAAAAACTATGGTGGCCAATCTCGTCAATCGTTGCCATTTTTATGGAACGTTGAGAAAAAAAATATCCATAGAAAACGTATTTCGTGTATGGCACAGCCTCTACATCAACAGAACATGTGTAGAGATTATATTTGTTGAACAAAATGCTCTGAAACTTCTATTGTGTTACAAGATGAACACGATCTTCAAAATGGTTTTATTGTGAATTTATTAACACCACGTCAATATTGTTTTTTCAGACAGGCTCCAATTCTATAGCAGTGGTACCCAGGCATCAACATCAAAACCTCAAAATCGATTACATCATTTTCTAACCTGAAATGATAAACACAATTACAGTAAAATAACGATTATGTAACAGACCCAACACGTACAAAACCACGGGACCACAAAAGGTGATCAAGTACAAACCTATTTTGTTCCCCGCACACGCCCAACATGAAGCCCCTCTCTGAATAACTACCATTCATTCATTCGTAATCTGTCACATCTTTTAACTCCCGAAAACGGTACGAAAAAGGATTCAACATTAACGAGGTTACACCACGTTCAACGCAATACTCATCTGTCTGGTCTTTCATCTACGGTCATTCACTGGTTCCTCTTTCCACACATGTCAGTCGGCCGCCTTTTCTGTGCTTCTCTCTACGTTTTCCATTATTTTCTCAATTTTTTTCATACAAACAATTATCTCATAATCCACTTCAACCAGAGGCTACGCTTTGGAGGGGGAAAACTCTGTACTTCAAGTGCAAGGGGATAATTGCAATGTTCCAAATTCAGAAAGGTAAACACAACACTTGCAGTTCATAGATGGAACTACCACAATCTGGATTCAAGAAAGTGATCGACGTTTGATTCAAGTTTAGCGAACAAAATATTGACCGTAGCATAGTTCCGTAAAACTTAAAAAACTTAAGTTCTAAGTAAAAGTCACCGTTTCGTTTCTTACTGTATTTATTGCTCCTAGCCGAGACGATAAGATAATTTGCTTTTTATCACTTTTCATCTAAGTTCTGGACACGAGGTAAACTACATCTATTGGCAGATGTCATAGACTGTATCGTTTTCTTCAAGACAAGAAAAGAGATAAAATACCCGTATCAGCCTTTCACTTCCAAAACTGGCGAAAAAGACCAGCAGAAATGAGAATATGGAAAACACTAGAATCAACCAACCGTCTTATCGAAGGGAGTATGAAAAGAAGAAGTGTATACACAAGTGATAGGGGGTAGGTGAGGGAGTACTGCACAGGAAGGGGAAAGGTACTCCAGGATGGAGTAGTAGAAGGTACAAACAGTATTTTAAACAGTAGAGAGAGAGAGAGAGAGAGAGAGAGAGAGAGAGAGAGAGAGAGAGAGAGAGAGAGAGAGAGTCGTGGGGGGACCTTATCAGGTAGACATTAGTGTGTCGGACGTTATCAGCGGAGGAAGCTCGGCGCGCTCAGTCATGTTGTGGAAACCCTCCGCCGATATTTGATAGTGGCACTCATTGTCCAACACCGCCAACAGACGTCGCTGACACAAACCAAGACATTTTTTGTTTTGTTTCCGACTTTTTTTCATTCCCTTCTCCTCCTCCCCCGGCCCACCCACGAAACATCGCTTCAGCACGAGAGAGAGAGAGAGAGAGAGAGAGAGAGAGAGAGAGAGAGAGAGAGAGAGAGAGAGAGAGAGAGAGAGAGGTTTAATTTGCGACATTGCGCCTCCCCTCCGTCGCTTTTGCATCTATCGTGGTAATTTATATATATATATATATATATATATATATATATATATATATATATATATATATATATATATATATATATATATATATATATATATATACAAACGGGCAAAAGATACATTATTATTTACTTTCGGTTACATCCATATTTTGGGGGATGGCAAAATCTTTTCAGATGTCAACTTGCCACTTCAAACAGTCGGATTTTCGATACGAAAATATGTTATGAGTCACATTTTTTTTTTTTTTACTGATATTCAGGTCGATTTATCCTGCAAATTGTTTCGAATTCTTCCGGAAAATACATTTTTTTCAATCACAAGGAATCGGCAGGTTGGTTGGTTAGATATGGCTTTATGCCAGCAAGGGGCTTTCTCTATAGGCGGAGTCAACTGTTGAAAGGCATGAGAGGCGTGGTGTGAATCATTGCACTTTTCCATACAAAAAAAAATACGAGAGCTACCAATGTGGATCATACTATCTTTAAAATAAGATATCTATTTTGTTCCCCAATTATCAATAACAGGAACGTGCTTACCTAAAATACGAGATGGGTCACTGTAGCTAAAAATACCAAAATAATACTGATAATAATAATAATAATAACCATTATTATGATAGGGGTCATAATTGCGGTAATAGTCCAACGTATAAACATGCAAGGCTATGGAAATAAAAAAGAAAATGAAGCTGGTGTGCCATTGAAACAACAAAATAAAGACAACGCTCAGAATAACCTGGCTGGAAACAGGTTAATAAAGGTTATAATAAGGCTAAGTGACTTTGACCGGCTGTTTTTTCGGCCTCACATTTATACTTTCCAAGTGAGCTCTTTTTTCGCAGAGCGCGCTTTCATGTCGGATGTCCCCCACCATCCTCTTTTTTTTTTTTTTTTTCATCTCGCTCTGTTTATTTCTACCATGATCACAAGAACCCAAAAAATGAAGGTCAGTTTTACTAACCATTGTCCTTTTTTATCATATATTTTATGTTAGATCCGGTTAAGCGAAAAAAAGACGGTCAGTAAAGACTGGCTTCAGCTTATTACGATTCTGTTGAAGATGGTGAGTTTTAGGGAAAAATATAATTAATGAATATTTTGACTAAGCTGAGTCATAATAAAGTTGCCTTGCAAACAATACTTTTATCTGATAGAAAAAAAAATATAGAAGCATAAATAAATGTACCGAGATTCTAAAATTCCTGACAAATCAAATTATCGCAAAAGAATCTTAAAATCATTATCTATTCAGGCAACAACTACTGAAAACCTTCAAATATCTGAGGTAAGGGAATTGTGATCAAAATAAAAACTTCTTTTTGATAAAATACATCTAAAGTTGTATAGATAAATGAATAACAACAATAATGACGGTACCAAAACTAGCTGAGAAAGTGGTAAGGTTCCATTCTCTTTTCGGTATGTTGTCGGTAATTAAGATGTCTTGTTCGTTCATAATAGGCAGAAAAAAAAACCAATTGCAAAAGATAGAATTTGGTAAATGGAACCTGTTATATAATGCAGTAGATGAATCATTTTGCAAAAGACAACGAAATATATTATTTTGATTTGTTCATGTGTTGAGTCGACATTCTTTCATCTTTTTCAGTCGGGAAACCAAAGCATGGAAATACATTTTTATTTCATCCTCAAAAGTTAGTGGATTCGTCAGAGTCGGGAAAATTGGTCTGTCCTCGTGGAGAAAATATCCTAGGCCGCCTGATAAAAGCGGTTTTCTTCGTCCCAGGAAAATCACTTTGTCCTTATTAGAAAAATCATTTTATCCAAACTGTGAATACAACTTTTGTAGTGAGGAATTTCTTTTTATTTCCGACCGAAGAAAATCGTTTTCGATCCGATGACACTATTTCTCATCTTCAAGAAAAATTTACTCCCAATGAGGAAAAAATATCTTTGTTTTCAAGAGGTTTCGCTTTATTGGCCAAAGAAATAATATCTGAGCTCATGAAAACAATAGCCTTTTCAGCCAAAGTAAATTTGTCTTGGCAACCATATCATGAGACAAAATCGCTTAGTCAACCAACCCAGGTTCGTTTTTATCCCAGGAGGAAAATAGTTATGTAAGACAAAGGAAATTAGCTTTGTAGGAAAATAAAATTTGCTTTGCTCTCATGATAAAGATAAGCTCAGTCAGCAAAAATAAAATGGCTTGGCCTACCCGAAAAAAAAAAATGTCAACCAAAGGAAATTATTTTTTCCCATGAAAAAAAAAAGTTTTGTCATGGAAAGGAAATTTAATTCTAATCCATCAGCCATGAATAAGACATATTTGTATGCAAGGGAAATGCACTTTTTAGGTTAATGAAATTCGCTTCATCTCATGAGGAAAATAGTTTAGAGAAGCAAAAGGAAAACATATTTGTCTAACTAACCGAAGAAAATCGTTATAGTATTGGTTTTGTCGCCAAATAAAAATACTCAGGAAAGCCCACAAGCGGTAAATTACAATACAGTTTCACTATCAACTCGCTGTCATATTGAGAGAAACTGTTTTGTCAAGCTCACTAAAGTATTTTTTTTCTTCCCGAGAAAAACAGCTGTGTTCCCATGGAGAAAATCTTTCGTTACGTCTCGGAAAACCATTTTTTTTATTCGTTAATGAAGAACATCTTTAGGTCAACTCAGGAAAATTGATTTTCCTTTCCAAGAAGAATTACTTATTCATGACTGTATGAGGAAACATTCTTCCAAGGAAAATCGGTTTCTTTTATGAACAAAAAGTTTTTATCCCCATGAAAAACATTGCTTTCAGATTTATTTTTCTATTTCTGATTGTTTCCCTAAATAAAAAAAAAATAAAAAAAAAAATCTTGACTTTATCATGAAATAAGGAATCATAAACCTCCACCTGACAGACTATATTCTACCATAGTTATCATAATTTCAGATAAAAATTATCAGTCTGAATTTTAATAAAACGTTGACATAAACGATAACAAGTCCACTGGAACCAATAACATGGTTCACCGACCACTGAATACGTATAACATTCAAGATGTTAGTTACAAAATATTGAATTTTATTTTATCTCAAAGTGCTGTATTGAAAATGTAGTATAAACATTCTTATCGGAAAATCCGTTGAGGTGTTGTGGTGGAAGCCCGGAAAACATAGATATCTTCGGATTCCATATTCGGTGGGGCAAAGAACTTATGATTTCCTTTTTGGGTTTATAAAGGAATTCAGCGAAAACTACTTCCAAAATTTTAGTATATCAAGAAGGTCAGATTTCATTCTATGGCCGTTGTATTTCATTAGATCTGGTGAATGAGACTATTAGATTTAATCTCATTTCATTCAAGTACCAAGATAATCATACCAATAAGAACTGCAAAATATGTTTTCCCCATCAGTGTCAAAGCAAAATTAGAATTCGCTCTGCAATTGACTCGACGCGTTTCACCGACCATTCCGATCTCTAATCGGCAACAGCTTCACCGTTACCGTTTCATTCACGAGTATGGGGGACATTATGCCAATTGCATTTCAGGCGTTTTACTAGCAACGCTCCGAAGTAACGACCATCCCCACTTGAACTCCACCTACGCCATTGTATATGGAGCTACAAGCTCTTTCCATTAAGAGAAATTCTGGACCATTTCCAACTCGTTGTCCCCATACAACTCCTGCTCTATCTATATCTGTTTCAGAAAAGATTACTTATATGCAACATATATACATACACACACTATCAAGAGTGGTTTTAATGATTAACTGTCAGCTCTGTTTTCGACACTGAGGCATAGATTCAAATCCTGGTGCTGAAGAAGCAACTAGCTTAAAAAAGAATTCTCCATTTAATCTGTATACACGAGGAATTGTGATTTCTGTTAGAAATCTTTTTTGGGTCTTTATGCATATATATATATATATATATATATATATATATATATATATATATATATTGAATTTAAAGCGCGAAGTGGGAGATGATTGGAGAAGTGTTGAATTGGGGGCTCAAGATAGAGACGACTAGCGAAATCTGACCGAGGCCCTTTGCGTCAGTAGGCGTAGGAGATGAAGATTATATATATATATATATATATATATATATATATATATATATATATATATATATATATATATAGGTGTGTGTGGTGTATAAATATAAATGAACACGATGTTGAGACTGACACCCAACTTCGGAAGCACAAACGCAAACATCTCGGCGATAGGGAGAATGAGAAACCTATATCTTAATTGGCAGACAACAAAACCATTATGAACGAGAAACGAGCGCATCCCATCACAATGCTGTGGAGCGTCTTTAGGCTCGACTTCTAATTCACCGCATCAAGCAGAGAGCAATCAATCGCCAGCCGCATTCTAAATGGGACGCGAGGCGATGTGGTCGTTACCATCCATCTATTGTTCTTCGGCCCTGAAGACTCGCCGACGAACGAGTGCCAGATATCGCGTTTAGCTATATATTGGTTTTACCCACACTTTGGTTTTAATCCCATCGCAAAACATTGGAACGTTTGATATCAGGATTACGAAGGATGGCAGATGCACTTTCTGTTCTCAAGAATTCAGAACAATAGACGATTCTCTCTGTTAAAACGACTTCAAAATGATGGACGATACAATCCGTTAAGTCCCAGAATGATGGACGATAACCTATACCTGTTTTATGATTCAAAATTTATGGACAATTCACTTTTTATTTTTATGACTTGACAATTATGGACGATCAGCCTTCTATTCTAAGACTTCAGAATTCTGGACGATATACCTATTTACAAGAGCTCATAATTATGGACGATCAGCTTTCTATTTCATGGACTTCAGACTAAGGACGATACCCCTTCTATTTATAAGACCTCATAATTATGGACGATACTCTCTTTTTTATTTTAAGGTTTCAAAATTATGGACGATTCACCTACTTTAGGATTTCAAAATGATGGAGAATAAGTTCTCCGTTCATTAAAAATTAAGAATAATGAAAGCTACATTTTTCTTAAGACTTCAGTATGATAGACGATACATTTTATGACCTTAGACTTTACAGTGCTGAATGATAGAAAACCACAGGCTTTAGTGCTTAATGATACACAACAGGATTTTCAAGTGATGGGTGATCACAGTGCGCAAGAACACAATGGACTACTATGGAATAATCCCTATATGTAAAACCCCTTTGTTTGCAGACAAGCTTCTTCAACAGGTAGGGAAACACAGATTTAAAAGCACACACACAAATGCGCGCTCTTCATCACCTGCTAATAAACTGATAGTAGATAAATTGAAAGTTGAAATTATTCTTGCTTATGGTTATCGATTATAATCAAGTGACATCATAATATCGTTTATAAAACAAAGTCAAAGTGATGGGTTCCTTTGTAAAATGTTTACATATAGCCACGTGTGTGTATGCATATGTAAGCACGTACATATGTACAAGGCAATCCTAGACATGGAATTCATCATAACATCGTTAAAAACGATGAAGAAAACTGTTTCACCCACTAATGGAGGACTTATATATAGGCACCAGGGCGTGCGCGAGTGTACGTATACACATGTACGCGGCGATCCCATGCACCAGCATCAAAGAGGAAAAAACATACAAAGTGAATTCAGCTCCTGAAGGCCTTCAAGCGGAATGCAGCCAACTTAGCTAGAGCTTAAGGAAGTTAATCATTCTAATTGAGCTCACAAACGCCACTTAGTGGAGCATGACTCCAAGGCCCGTCTCTCTTGGACGAATTATTCTCTCTCCTCCCCCCTCACCTCCACCTCTGTCTACCCTTCCTTATCCTTCTGTGATGCCTAAAATCACTTTGATACCGTTTGAAGCATTTATTCTTACAATTAATAACTCCCCTTTTCTTTTTTCCCACCATCACCCCTACATTAAGGGGTCGGTTGCCTCATGCGCCCTCCCCAATGCTTTCTATCATAGGCATCCCCTTCCACCAAACCTCTTCTCTCCATATCATCCTTCACCTTATCTCACCATCCAATTCTCCGCCTCCCTCTCGAAATCAAACCCCACCTATTAACAGGCTACTCTCAAACCCTCTTCACGAGGATAATTAGTCTCCTACCCATTCAAACTTCACTGTTTTTCATCTTTCTTCGTTGCAATTCATCTTCTTTTCATTTTCCCTTATTTGCTTCATCATTTAGGCTTCATTTTCCTTTCTTGGAGTTTTTTATACCTTCTGGCGTTTTGTCTAACTCTTCTTTTTTTACTCCTTATTAAAACGCCACTGAATTAATGCTTCTATTTACAAGGAATTATGTGGATCCTTGACCCATTCTTTAACTTCCCAAACTACAATTATTGGCTTATTTTCTGCAAAAACAAATACTCCTTATTCATTTATTTAATTACTCTCTCCTTCTCTTATCATTGACCGTTGTATTATTACATGTATTAGTTCACCAGAGAGAAGAGAGAGAGAGAGAGAGAGAGAGAGAGAGAGAGAGAGAGAGAGAGAGAGAGAGAGAGAGAGAGATAGAGAGAGATAGAGAGAGAGAGAGAGAGAGAGAGAAGAGAGAGGTGTATGGAGCGGCGCTAATGTTGCATTAGGTTTCTATAAGGGGGTCGTCGACAAGTAAAGCAGTTACTACATGAGGTGGAGCACTACCTTGCTCTCTTTGATAATAGTTTACTATTTAATCTACAGACATATATAATTTATATATATATATATAGATATAGATATATATATATATATATATATATATATATATATACATATATATATATAAATATATATATATGTATATATATATATATACATATATATATATATATATATATATGTATATATATATACATACATATATATATATATATATATATATATATATATATATATATATAAATAACCCGTTAAATTTTTCACTGGATACACTTATTGGTATAGGAGTTATTGACCGCACCGACGAAAATATCAGCAGCCCCCCCCCCCCCCCATCCCCACCCCGGCGATAATAATACAAGGAATGACTGGGCTATGGGTTGTGCGAGATTCGTTCGCGACAATAACAATTTTAACCTATCTATAACGCAATCAGGGATTGATCTTCATCAAATAATTGAATCAATGGAATTACAAAGATAAGACTAAGCACAAACTAATCTTAGCTGGGCAACTTGACCCCAAGTTCCATTTCATATTACATCTGTTACTTATCTATTTGACAATTCTCATCTCAATTTGTGTCATTTTTTATATATTTTTTTTACAGTTAATTTTTGGTTTCTCCATTTTTTTTTCACACCGGGTTGCTTCCCACATAGGGTTGCAGCTTGGCTAGCAATAATAATAATCATATAATAAAAACCCTAGATAAGATTGCAGTGGGATCGGCCAAATTAATTGTATATTCATTTCTATACAAAGTGTGGATATAGTATTGGCATGGTATTTGAATTGTTATCACTGCAAATTACCAAGATTGTCTTCTCAATAATAATAACATAAAAAAATTTCATAAGTAACAATTATGCAATCATGAATATCATGACCCACTTTTCCTTTCGACACTATTTCAAAACTAGTAAAATTAACAGAAAATATGCAATTGAAAATCATACATCGGGACTACTTGGAACTACGATCGACCAAAACATTTGAATGAGAAAACTCGCTTCTAGAGTATCAAAAAAATTCAAACAAAAAGACGATCATCGAGATATTAGAATGCATTATGCCGTTATGACATTTTCACACGCAAAACCGCGTGCCAAGGATTCGGCCGATCATATGCCCGGTTAAGCACACCTTTAAGTTCTATTATGCGATTATGGCCTAAACTGAATATTATTGTTATTCTTTTGTTTCTTTCTCTAATTCTCTTTCAATGTTGCAAGCTGAAATGCTTTTCAATTCTAGCTTTTCTGGTTGATGCTAATGATAATTATTAGTTTCATTGAAATAACTTATCAATAGTTATTTCAACCAAATGCTAGAATAAATCATCAACTAGAATCCCTTTAAATATAAACCTTGCTAGTTAATGCCTCTGCTGATTTTAAATTTTGGTAATCAACTTAATGGTACCTAGAATGTAAGTCGCATTTGATTGGTCTCATTACTGGACTATAGTACAGTCTGATTATCATATTGTTTGAAGCAGTAAGTAATGATAAAAAGGAGTTTATGGGTCCGCTCTAACTCTTTAGAACAATACACTATTTTCCCTTTTCCTGCTTAACTTCCGCTGTAGTCATTTTTCACTCCGTCGGGAGACTGAAAATAATAATACCAATTCCCTAAATATCGCAAGAGGGTCTGCCCCTCTCTTTTATTCTTCTCCTGTACTTCTCTTTCTCCTTATTTCCTTAATCTTTCCCTTCCCGAGTACCTGCCTTTGAGCTATAAACTGGATTGTATCCAGGGGTACTCTTCCTTTCCCCATATTCCCCACTTCCCTATTATTACTATTGATTGCTTGCTCATCACTGACAGCGGTAATGCTCAAGAAACTGATTGATTCTAATTTATCAAGATAATCATCAAGTTTATTCCCAGTTATGACGGGCGATGCCTACTGGATATTAATTCAACCAAAAAACAACATATGCATATCCGGATTGGTGTGAAACTGGTCAGGAAAATAACGGCAGCTTTGACTACCAAATATATGCACATTTTAAACTAAATAATTAATACCATAATATAGGCCCCACGGATTATGCAACACGTGACTAGGGAATGACACCACATACAGAAAGTATCAAGAATCTTACGCGAAAGATTAATTCATACTCAGGGATTACTTTCTCACAAATTACGAGTGTCAATCCTACATGACAGAATTACTAAGCGATATGAAACCTAGTAGCGGATAACTCTTCCCAAGAGGTATCAAAATATCATTTTTCAAAATACGGAAAGATGTGACTTCATCTGGTTAAGTAACGGTTTCAGTATCTAAACTAGGACTTAGCTGAGCATCTTACACTATCTAATTGTATTTAAACATTGCTCTATGATATGACCGGATCTTTAATTTCAATTAGAATCCTTTAAATTAACTTATACACGATCTTCATGATTATTATGGCGCCTTTAATATTGAGTTTGAGAACATTTACGCCCCATAACAAGAGCGGTGCATAGCTCGTTTCGTAGAGTATTTCAACAAAACCAGCGCTATAAACAAAATTAACTTGTTAAACATGGAAATTATAATTGTTCATGTTTATGCACGCTTTGTATTAACATCAAATGGAGATATTAGTTAAACATTATTAATTATTCGATTTATAACATCTCAAGTCCTTCGCAAGGATGAAAATATATGAAATGCCTTCGTACCCACAAAACAATAAATGAATTATAAAAAAAAATCGATGATTCAGTGTAACATATTACGAACTTAATAGTAAATAACTTGATCGAATTATCGGGTGTTATTAAAATCTTTCATAAGATCATAAAAGTTGGCCGATCCTTTGAACTTCTGGAAAAAGTGGCAGTTCTCTGTCGAACCTGATGACTAAATATAGGACAATGACACCTTCCTCAAACGATGATCCTAATAGGACTCCATTGAACGTTAGCGCTTATGGCAAGCTCCGAAATCATGCTGCAATACTCTCATCTATTCTGAATCTTATTCTTGGCGATTTCTTCCCCAATTATTTTCAAGTGTGGGTATTGAGAAGCGGTTTGACTGCTTTTCGTTCCTTGAGAGTTTATTTGTTTATTTTCGTTCCATTGCGCAAATAACAATGAAATTCTACATCTCTGAACATTTAAGGATATAAACCTAGGTTAAATATAATAAAAAAGTATATATATATATATAAATATATATATATATATATATATATATATATATATATATATATATATATATATATATATATATATGTGTGTGTGTGTGTGTGTGTTTGGTACATATTCCCACTGACAAATGAAAAAGATTTTACTAAACTATTTCCTTTATTTGCAAATCAATCATGCATTTTATTTTCGCAAAAATCTTATTTCTGCAATAAGTTAACGGGATTAGGCTAACTGGCAGAGAATAAAACAAAATACGACAAAAATCCATTTCGAAAAAAAAACTATTTGTCGTACAGTAAGTTCTGAAAACGTTAGAGAACAGATACCACTTGAAAAATCAATATTCACCTTCAACTAGTAAGAAACTGCATACCAAATTATGTAAACGCTCCAGTCTCTACTTTTTTTTTTTTTTTTTAATACACATAGAGCGCTTTCCATCAACAGTATCTTGCGTGATTACCAAATGTATTCCTAGACTTCTGAATAATACACACATACAAACTTTATATATAAATATATGTATATATATATACATATATACATACATATATATATATATATATATATATATATATAATATATATATATATATATGTGTGTGTGTGTGTGTGTACATATATTATACTTGTGGTTACTGGAGAGAGAGAGAGAGAGAGAGAGAGAGAGAGAGAGAGAGAGAGAGAGAGAGAGAGAGAGAATGTATAATTACAGCATGTCTTTAACTGTCTATAATCTAGCAAATAAAGTAAAATATATCTTTAGAAATTGAATCGTTTTCAACTGGTACACAATATGCGAACCGAGCTAAGATAGAGGCAAAGAATCAACGGATAAGCAATAAATGCCTCCCGCGTCCGTTGAAAATCTAGTACAATAGGTTAAAAGTTTTCTGGACGTGGGACCAACAACCTCCTTCCCCCCCCCCCCCCCCCCCCAAAAAAAATAAGAGTGACCCATTGTCACAGTCAGTTATTTAATACAATTTAATCCAATGGACATCTAGGATAAATTGTACCATTTTTGCGAGCTTGTTCCCGCCATGCCTTGGAGTTCACTATTCACATAAATGTTCATTTTAACAGCAGCATTCCTATCAGAACTTATCAAAATATTTACCTTAGTAACTTCTTTTTTTTTTGAGGGGGGGGGGGGATATTAACTGGAAGAAACTGCCATTACGAATCTTATAATTTTTGATACAGGAATCTTATGATATTGTAGATATATTTTTTCGGTTTTTCCTCAGAAACATCAAACAATTTTTATCTCTAAATGAATGGTGTTTTATTACCTTATAATAACCATAACAACAACAAAACAATAATAATGATACCTTCATGAATGCTATCAAGTAGCCTTTAACAATTAAAAGTTTGTGAAATAAAAATTCATGCAAAAAATAATTGTTTTTATACATAGTTACCAGCCAACAAAAACCATCCCTCCATGAAAAAGCTCAGTAGCATCTCCTGTCGTCTGTATCACCATTACAGTATTTACGACAAAGCATATATGGAACACCGATGGCTACCCGGAAAAATAAAACGAGTCAATTTTCAGTTCATCAAACGTGTCGATTCTATACAATATTTCACTTCCAACGTTTGAAGTCGATTTCTGCGAGGTCACTGACCCCGAACCATAAATTTCCCGCCAGGGGAAAAATACAAATATAAAGTTCCAGTCGGCGAATATTCAATCATCAACAAATGGAAGTCCACGGGATTTACACTCCCGATTACAACTTAGTGTTTGGGAGTTGCCTACTTGCCTTGGACTGTAAAATGTAAACAATACCTCTTTCAAATAACAGCGCCCGTGAATTTTTTCCATATCTCTTTTTTTTTCGTTCTCACGAAAATTGCCAATGGCCATAGACATTATACAGCTAATTCTCAGCTATCCAAAGAACACTTCTTACTTATGACGTGCGAAAAATACGCAACTCAGAGCCTAGCAGGTTTATCTCCGCGTTCCCCAACGACGTTCGATATATCGAGGTTAGCCTGCGCAAACGGTGTAATTGCCGGGCAATAAAACCCAGCGCTATTTAAGAGCTTTTAGCACGCACTTTGTACCCAGATCACAAAAGGCTCATAATAATGGGTGACAATATTTTAACAATTTGAGCAGCGCGGAAATCCGTAAACAAACAAAGAGAAAGGGCTTGCACCTGTAGCATTAACTCGAATTTAAACTTTATGCTAATGTGTTTTGCTGCATCTCGTCAACTGATATTAGACCAGGCAATTCCGAAAATTGCGGAATGGAAAGAATTTCGAACTTTTATTTTAACCACTTACCAACATATTTAAGGCCATGCGAAAGCCACTGTACAAGCGAATTATATCTTATCTTTTTGTAGGCTTGAAGTAGGGCCTATATGCCTTATCCAAAGATTAAAAAAATGACGGTTACTAAAATTATTCACATATCTAGACACTGCTGATATCCAGAATATCATTTCAAGAAGTTTTCTTTAGGGACAAATGCTCTTTAAATAAATTGTTCTCTGAAGCAATAAATAAATTCTACGTTCACCTAACCTAAACCGACAACAAACAGAAACTCTAAAAAGTACATCTATTATGACTCAATTACTTGAACAATTCAGTTGTTATTCTACTTTTAAAACTCTATTATTTGCATTATGAATGGCAGCAAGAATAATAATAATACAAAAAAAGGCTCATTCATTTACATAATCTATTTGCACGTGGAGGTTTCGACCCGTCATTTCCAAAATCTATATTTTCAGTATCACAAAAAGACGAAAAAGGTTCTTACCTGCGGAGGACAGAAGTGAATATTCTCAATGGGAGATAGCAGTTGGTTCCTCAAGACAAGTAATGCACCTCTTCAACACAATCACTTGTAATTCTAGCTGCAATGCAATTACACTTGCAAAGGCGTGACACGTGCGCCTACAACGAAATGCGCGAACCTATTTCCAAGGGATGTCTTCCGATAGCTCGCTGGTGTTTATAGCACCGCAAAAAAGCTCCTAAAGCAACGAGACAAAAGTTTCATAGATGAAATCGTACGAGCTTAACGACTCTTCTCTACCTCGAGCCAACTGTAAACAAACTAAATAGACGAAAGGTTATCTCGCTCATGTCAAAGTCATATGGGAGTGGTTGTCGTACGTTTATTAGATTAGTTCTCAACGACGGTTTACGGCGAAATCGCTTTAAACTGCAAAATAAGGTAACAAAGTATATAACAAACGACGAAAATATATAAATATTACTTGCAATCAAATATCGATTACAATCGAAGGCAGTCCTGCGCCAGACACCTGACTCGTACGTTTGGCACCGCACTTCAAGGTTGGGTTGACTGTTTTTTTTTTATCTTTTTTTGTTTTTCTCCTTTTAGTCCTTTTTTCGTGGTTTGCGTCGTGTGAGCATTAACCCTCAGCACTACGGGCAACTCGGATACAAAGGGTCCATGCCACATGATCTGGTATATCCAGTCCCTGTTGAAAATTTCATTTCAACCTCTTCCCAATGAATGAAACCGCCCAATTAATCAAAAGATGCGCTAAACTTCTCACTGTCTCCCTCCGCCCCCATCTCTCTCTCTCTCTCTCTCTCTCTCTCTCTCTCTCTCTCTCTCTCTCTCTCTCTCTCTCTCTCTCTCTCTCTCTCTCTCGCAAACGAAGTCTTCATCCAACGGCATTTCATACAAAGAATGAATGGCAGGATATTAAGTGTCTATTCTTATCGTAAATAACAATAAAATTAAGATTAGCTAATGTGAATACGACTATACATAATCTGGAGGATTAAAACAGTGTTTACCTAAAACTACTTTAATCCATGATAAATAGAAAAGACTGGCATTGGCGGACTAAAAAAATGTTCATAAGTCGCAAAGCTATGGACAACCTTTTTTGGATTGAATAACATTGGAAACTGCAAGAATAATAATAAGGTTTCACATAATGTGTACAATAATCTTGAAGATGCAAGATAAATATAATTTAACATATGTATTCATAACACTGAAGTATATATTTGCGATGTAATGAATATATTACTGAGGAAGCATGTAAGCAAGAATAGATGAACTGAGTGAAGATTGTAACTATAAAGCAATATATGAATGAATGAATGAATGAATGAATGAAGGGCTGAGAATAAAAAAAAAATAAAAAAATAAAAACATTGACTTAGATTAACCTTCTGCCTTTACTGCTGTATTAGATTATCTTGTATTTTACATAGGACACACTTGACGACCTTCTGATTAAGAGGCGAAATAATCGAATCAATGCTGAACACTTTGACGACCACAGACCCCTCGACCCAAAAATTTCCATCGCTTCGTTCATTTAGCCTTCGACTTTTTACTGGCTCCTAAATGGAAGCTGCTTATCAAAATAGTAGATCACCCGTCGGGGCAACACATCACAGAGTCCATTTTTTCGACCGTCAATTCTGACAGGAAGAAAAACAGCCATTACGTTCAGCCTCTGACACTTTTCTCCGGGGCGTAAAGCCGAGTCAATCAGAGAGAAATGAATAAAAGGCCGAAAGAAGACGGACTAACAAATGACAAACAACAAAGGAATGTAGATTATTGAGAGAAACAAACTTCAGATACGATAAAAGGCATTAAAGAAAAACTTGGCGAGAAGGATAACAAGTGGAAGAATGTACCCTAAAAGCTTGAGGAAACTTTAAAAAACAACTAATAGAAAATAACTCAAGCAAAGGAGTAAAGAGATAGAAAAAAATAACTGGAGGCAACAACTAACGAATGTGAATGTAAGGCGGAATGCATACTAATGCAGTGAAACAGGCTCCTCAAGAAAAATACTAAAGCCTAATAGGGCAAACTAGGAAAACATTAACTACTGTACGAGAGCATCACTAGGAATATACGATAAAAAAAAATCGATACAAACAAACGCACATGAAAACTGACCAAAAGGTGAAATAAAGCCCATTAAAAATGAAAGAACTAACGAAACTAGGGAAATTCAGTTTAAACTTGATAAAAAATTATTAATGTAAGTTAGCGATGGTAAACAAACTCATGGCAAACACAACCGTGAACAAACGAAATAATTCAAGAACATCATCTCAGGCAGATGACATAATGGGCTATAACGTGAAGGAAAATTAACAAGTTATCAGCACCTTTAATGAAACAAATCAATGAAAGATTACAAGATTACGAAACTGAAGTATGAATTATAACAAAATCACCGAAGGGCAATGAAAAGTCATAAATATATCTCAAAGAAAATTTCACTTCCATTGGGCTCAAAATCGTGAATGAGAGTGAACACTAGGAATTTCCTTGAAGATACAGAATACTATTAGAAACTCGATTTAAACAACATAAGATAACGAGCAATTCTGGGAGTACAAAGCAACTGCACAAGGAGACAATTAAAAAGAATAAGTGACTAAAAAATCTGAACGGTGAGCAAAGGTTACAGGCTGACATTTTAGCTTTTGAAACATACAAGAACTAGTCGAAGCCCGAAGGAAGACCCACATATTACTGTCATTACAACAGTGAAGTAAAAAATTGAAATCTATCTAAAATTACATTAAATGTTAGGAATAAGGATAATTTTACATCACTTTTTCATGCAATGTGAGGAAATGGTTTAATGGTATAAATAATCTGAAGAGAATCATTTCCGATTCAATAGTTAAAAGTAGGAGTTAGTGACGTGGTCCAGCTTCTACCCTTAGCCATTACAGGTAGAAACACAGCTTGATGTTAAAAAAACTCACACACACGGATACATATACATACACACACATACACACACACACACACACACACACACACACATATATATATATATATATATATATATACACACACAAACATGCATGAATCTATGTATGCATAAAGTCTCAGAACAAACCGAATCAATAAAAAGAAGTAACAATAAAAGAGATAAAAATAAATAAGTAATTATTTAATTGTTATAAGAACGGTCAGCGTTCTG
This sequence comes from Palaemon carinicauda, assembly GCF_036898095.1. Classification (NCBI taxonomy): domain Eukaryota; kingdom Metazoa; phylum Arthropoda; class Malacostraca; order Decapoda; family Palaemonidae; genus Palaemon; species Palaemon carinicauda. Next base: position 23,817,640 of record NC_090768.1, read on the forward strand.
ATAACAATTAAATAAATGCATTTTTACTGCATGCAAACACTTACAGCACTTGTATCTATATAATCAGCATCTTTTTTTCTTTTTTTACAATACTTATGACTTACGGTAAAGTCTGACCATTTGAAATACAGATAATAACATTCTGACAATTCCTTTAGGAAAACAGAATTTCCACATTTGGAACACAACAGATAAAACTCGAAATAGCAGCAACGTTTGTTGACAAATTTGGAAACAAACGCATGTTTACTTTGGCATATTGAACCTGCATGTCATTTACCACAATCAATGAAAATGATATTCTCTAAGTTTTAATGGAATTCTACTCGAAGTAGAAACTGGCATAAACAATTCTCTGGCGTTCACACAAATCGATACTATAATTCCGTCGCTTGCCAAAAAAAAAAAACTGGACGGTCCAGTTAGGGCGATCCGAAATAGCCGGTTCCCTTCGAAACCCTGATATTACCACAAGCATTACAATTAATATATGAAAACTGAAAGCCGGAAAACTTTTAATCAATTCAGATACAACTGAAATATAGTATGATAATGTACATACAGCTGAAAATCAGAACTTGGAGTGACATGATACAGGACATACAGCTGTCTAAATGTTGAGGAACATGCTACTATACTGATAATTAAACAATTGAATGCAGACTGAATGAGGAAGTATTCAATTCGTCTCCGCAAAAGTTTATAACGTAGTGTATCCACAAGACGTAGAAACGATGCTCAGTGAGAGAAAATGGTGAAAAGTACTTTTCTTTCTTGTGAAAGAGTATCAATTATTCCTTAAGTGTCGTTGATAAGCTATTAGACGCCCGACAAATTTGCAGAAAAAAATTTAGGCTACAAGAACAACATTTACACTTAGTACAATAAGGTTTTATTAATTATATGATAATATAAACACACGTATACATGAAGCAGATCATGCGTACATAAATTTATGTTTGAATAAAATCGTTAAGCAGAATATGTTATTACGCCAGACTCAAACAAACAACTGATCAAAACAGCCAAGGCAACAGGTACCTTTATTAGTCACCTTTGTATCGCCAAAAGTATGATACGCTTAACCAAGGAATGGACACTAAGTTCTCCCCATACACTGACCCATACACTTTGCGTTGAGGTGTAGATTGGATGCATGCAAGGTCTATATATAGCGATACCTTGGATGCATGTAATAGTGGTTGCACCCATCAATCATCAAACACATTCAACTTAACACACCAAAGGCACATGGCGAATGGGTATTGAGTATACACTTGTGCTCTCTCTCTCTCTCTCTCTCTCTCTCTCTCTCTCTCTCTCTCTCTCTCTCTCTCTCTCTCTCTCTCGTGCTAATAAATACACACGCAATACACGAATTTGGTTCTTCCCATCACAAGAAAATTGTTAATCAAAGCAACTATGAACAATGAAATGTGTCTAAATTACTTTCGAACCCCATTACTATTGTTGTTTTTTCGAACATTAGTAAATTTTTAAGCTTACAGAATGTTAATTTTTCTTCCAGATTGCCAGCATCGGACATTCATTTTCGGTGTTTATCTTTTTACAAAATTCTCTCCATGACATGGTAGATGCCGTGGCTGCTAATGGTACAGTTGGCTTCATTAATTCCGGCACACTTCACGGAAGGCTAGGGAGACGTCTAACATCTGTATACATTGTAATAGGTAACGCTGTGTTTAGCAAAAGAGAAACTGTTGGCAACGCTGCCATTAAAACATAGTCGCTAAGATTTTTTTAATTTTACGAAGTGCTGTATATAAAAACATTGTTATCTACTTAAAGCCAGACTTCGTAAAGTTAATGAAAATGTTTTTGATAGGCGACTTTCCCTATACATAAAAAGTCAAAGTTTCTCTTTTGCTAAATACAGCGTTACCTGCTACAATGTATACAGCTGTCAGACGTCTCCTTAGCTTCCCCTCAAGTGTACCGGAAATAATGAAGCCAACTGTACCAGACAACGTCAGATCGAATCCTGCCCAGGCCGAAAGAAGACAACCGTCATACTCATGAGGGAAGTGGTACGCCACTGCACTAATCCCATCCCGTATGAAATGTGAGGGTTGATCTCATTATAGTCCCCACCTCGTTAAAAAATCAAGACATACCAAAGTTTGAAATAAATTTCGGGATGCATTGTTGATAGGTCCTGACATTTAACGGTATGTGTAGGAGTAAGTATTTATTCTGTAATTATACGCTTCAATGGAATTCATTGTAGAAGAAAATTTTATTTTTTGCAACTAGAAAAAAATAGTTGAAATAGCATTGTGGTAAGAAGTGTAACGTACAAGATAAGAGCGAAGTTCTTTGGATTTAAATGTTCAGCGGTGACCTGAAATATTTGAAATTATCATTACTATCATTTGGGCAATGTTCTCATAATTGTCACCGACCTATCATTGCCTGTTGGGGAGCAGCCGATAGTATAAACACAATTTTAATGACATTTCGTCCGTAGCTTCGAATACTTAATGGTATATTATTTTGGAGAAATTAAAGCTGCAACTCCAAACGTATCGTTATTTGCATCCTGCTAATCTACAACCAGCTCTACGCTCTATGTTAAGTGAAGGTTAAACTATATGACCAATGATGATAACAATATTAATCATAATTCGTATTTTTTTCATACGATAATATATATTTCATCTCCAGCCCAGCATCAATGTTCAATGAAGTTTAAGGGAATAAAATTGAAACGATATTTGTTGATAATAAAATATCAGGAAAACCAAATTATCTTGCAGGACCGTCAAAATTTCCGTAACATACGCTCATATACACAATTGTATATATATACAAACACACACACACACACACACACACACATATATATATATATATATATATATATATATATATATGTGTGTGTGTGTGTGTGTGTTTTTGTGTATGCGCGCGAGTAGTAACTACAGTATAAGATTTTCCCCCAAGCAGGATTAGCTGTATAGGAGAAATACATAAAGTTACTGCCACATTTATACATTAACTTTTGAATCATTGATGAATATCCAAGAAGAAAATTTACACAGCATTGTCTGATTCCTAAATATACCAAGAAGGCTCACCAGAAGCATTGCAAGTACCCCTCCCTCCAACCATGCACATGCTTTCATGTTTCCTAGATATAATGTGTAAGACCATCTATCTCAAAAATTCCTCCACATTATCAATTCAACCATCCTCTCCCCTATCATTTATGAATTATACATATTTAGCAAAAACATATAGTTCATTTTTTTTTCACAAGGAAACTGTAACAAAATAATCCGATCTACTACTCCAGGCTATTTCCTTTATGACTCATAGACCACACTTTCGATTCTCCTTTATACTGCATATACAACGCAAACAGTTCATCTCAATAATAGTTTCAGACATTATTCATTTACTTACATTCCTCATGAACACTTCACTTATGAAAAGGAGAGTTGACTTAATTCTCTTTTCATACCTCACCACTTTTGCTTCCAAAGGCATTTCAAGTATCTTCCTAATATTTGAACACACCTCTTTACTTTTCGGTTTTCCCTATTTTGTGACTCACTTCTCTCTCTCTCTCTCTCTCTCTCTCTCTCTCTCTCTCTCTCTCTCTCTCTCTCTCTCTCTCTCTCTCTGCATATATATATATATATATGTATATATATAATTTATATATATATATACATATATATGCACATATATATCTGGAAAAAACACTTAAAAAGAAAAATACAACAAAATTTTAAAGAGTAACGAGCAATGAAAGGAAGAAGAGACATTATCTCAGCCGAATGAGAGGAAAATGGTAAAGAAAGAATAGCCACCATTAGCAGGGCCTCAACCTTCGTATGAAAACGATGTCAGGTATGCAATGGTGACATTCTGAGGGCATGACCCCTTGTGATGCCCCCGAACAACCGAACGTCGGTCAACCATTAAGCCCTGTCTCCAAGGTCCTTTGCTGTCTCCGCGCCGAGGAGGAAGCTTATTTCTCTCCAACGCGACGACAGCCCGCTCGAGTTCTTCGAAGGAAATGCCACGAATGATACCAAAGGGGGACGTGAGGAATTTGCTATATTTATGAGGCCAGGTTGAGATTACTATGAGAGAGAGAGAGAGAGAGAGAGAGAGAGAGAGAGAGAGAGAGAGAGAGAGAGAGAGAGAGAGAGAGAGAGAGAGAGAGGAGAAAACAATCAATGGTTTATAGCTTAACAGACGATTGAAAGATTAATGACCAACTTCATAAATCTAACATGAGTTATGATATCTATAAACTTCACTGAGACGAAAACCCGGATATGGATAACTGAAGTAACCCGACACAGTGACGTCCGATGAGCTTAGAAAAAACAAATTCATGTTGTTCACAGCTACTATTATTATAGGAACTAATGAAAACATGAACATGATACTCTATTGAGAATCCCAACCCGTCCTAAACAACGGCGAAAACATGAGAAACACGATCGGAAAAAAAAAAAAAAAAAAAAAAAAAAAAAAAAAAAAAAAAAAAGTGAAAGGAGGCTCTGGTCGTGCGAGGTACATTACGGGCCTCCGGTGACATTTTTTTACAAGTAAAACGAAGTATAGGGAAGGAAGGTAGGAGGAGGAACGGATAACAATAACATCTCTCTCCACGTGATAAAAGACATTTCAATTACTAAATGACATTCAGCGTAACGTTTCTCCTTCGAGTTCTTGACTTTTTAATTAATTCTAAATGACGCCTGAATTAAAATGACGGCTTGTAGGCTCATTAGAAGAACCACGGCGTAATGAAAAGACAGTTCAACATGTTCTCAGACGGTCCCCTCAATTGACAGCCCAGGCATACAGGTGTGTGTGTGTATGTGTGTGTGTATGTCTCGAGCGCTTGTCTGATTGTTTCATCTATACGTAAAGGAACTAGTATTTCGGGACAATTCCATAACTACTTTTTTTTTATTTCCTTTTGGCTCGTGTTATATCTGTATCCGTTCTCACGCTTTTAAGTTTGTTTGTTATTCATATCTTTTCTCTTCTTTGTACTTTCATCCCTTTCCAAAGTACATTTCATTACAATTTTATTACATTTTTCTTTGAATTTTTTCAGAAATTGACTTGAATTTTCTGCCTTTCATTCATGAGAGAGAGAGAGAGAGAGAGAGAGAGAGAGAGAGAGAGAGAGAGAGAGAGAGAGAGAGAGAGAATTATAATGGAAGTCCCATTTATAAACGTAGTTGAAATAGACTGCCGTATAATTACATAATTACACATAGTAATTTGCATTCTGCCATTGTCACACTTCCAGACGAACTTTATTCACCCCCTACCGGGTACATTGCATAATATACAACACCCACTATTTGTTTGGTTAATTAAACCTGATAAAAAAAAAAAATAAAAATAAAAATGTGTACATATATTCTGCATATATCTATCTACCTATCATCCTACTGTATATGTGAGCATATATATATATATATATATATATATATATATATATATATATATATATATATATATATAAAATATATATAATATATATATATATATATATATATGCATATATCTATCTACCTATCATCCTACTGTATATCTGAGCATATATATGTGTATATATATATATATATATATATATATATATATATGTATATATAGACATACATATGTATATATATGTAATCATAATTATATACATATATATAATGTATATATATACATACATTTATATATATATATATATATATATATATATATATATATAGAGAGAGAGAGAGAGAGAGAGAGAGAGAGAGAGAGAGAGAGAGAGAGAGAGAGAGAGAGAGAGAGAGATTTTGCCATGCGCCGTATTTCCTTAGGAGATGGACAAGAAGACGTTACCCCTCCTTTTAGTTATCCGGAAATCTTATGGGATGAGGCTGCTAACCCCAAATAACCTTCCACAAGGATTACGTTTATGGTGGTCTGGTATTTCAATGTGGTTTTCCATCTAACTTCGCTGATGAAACAACATGCACCATATATTCATACACACATATACACGTATATAAATCATATATGTGTGTATAGGACCCATATATATATATATATATATATATATATATATATATATATATATATATACACATCATATATATATACATATATATACAGTATATATATAATATATATACAGTATATATATATATATATATATATATATATATATATATACAGTATATATATAATATATATATACATATATATATACTGTACAGTATATATATATATATATATATATATATGCAAATATTTAAATCGTTTGAGGGGAAAATATAATCATTCACTCTTTTAATTAAAAAACTTAAAATACTGCAATAGTTGAAAACTATTTAGAATTTGATATGCAGGTGAATAAATTTGATAGGAAAATAATCAATGCTATTATATTCCATATGGAAGCGAACAGATTCGACGACATATTTTGAAATGTAGAAAATTAGAGTATAATAAATGAATTAATAAACACATGAAAACATTAAATGTTCGAAATAAAAAAAAAATGCAAAAGGTAGAACACTGAAAACAGCACAATTAAACAAATGAATATGTACAAGAGATGGAATAACTCCCAGGGAACACACAAATAAATATAGAATTCCAAAAAATTCAACGAACATAAAAAATAGTTTACATCTGTCTCAGTTGAATGAAAGAGCTTGTTAAGAGATGAAGTGCCTCGTTACTAAACGATTAGAATCAGTCACGCGAATATGAAATCAGATATTGCGGATGATAATAAGACGGAACACTCAGGTAACGGAAGCCATCTTACACGCACACACACACACCCACACACACACATGCCCAGCAGAGTTCCATGTAACGGGCTATGATCTCTTGGTGGCAGAAAATTACAATTAAAGGGCAGATGTGCCTCTTCAGAAAAAATTAAGAATATTTAGAGTTCCATATATATATATATATATATATATATATATATATATATATATATATATATATATACAGTATATGGATATATAATTATATGTATATATATGTGTGTATGTATATATATGTATATATATACTGTGTACATATATATATATATATATATATATATATATATATATATATATATATATATATATATATATATATATATATATATATATATGTGTGTGTGTGTGTGTGCGCGCGCGTGCGCACTTTACGTTTGTTGGGGTTATGAATTTGCGTGGGCGTGGTTCAGAAGGGGAGACATGTATACAGCAGATTTGTTTAAGAAGAGAAAGTTAGAGGTTTGGCAGGGAGGGGAAGGACAAAGTGATTGTGTCGGCAGTAGTTGAAAGGTGTAGAACTTTTATTGTCAGCAACACTTGGGGATGGATGGAAGAGTACACATGAACCAGTTCGAGTAACATGTTTTTTTTTTTTTTTTTTTTTTTTTTTTTTTTTTTTTTTTTTTTTTTTTTTTTTGGTGAAAGTAACAATCTGTTCCTGGTTGAGTTAGGAGATTACAATACGTATTGTTCTAATTTATTTAGACACAGACGTGGGTGGCAAGAGAGAAATAGGACTGCAGTTCTAGATTAACGAATAAAAAGTGTCCTTCAGAAATATGTTTGGAGAGAAGATTGAATGTTTAAAACACTGTGGTTCATATGAAAAAAAATAAATAAATAAATAAAAAAATAAAGATGGGCGAGAACCGTGTATGTAAAGAAGAGATAGAGATTTTGCTGAAAGTATCTGTTCCGTATTAGGGTTAAAAGAAGGTTAAGGCATATATAATTCAAGTTTTGAGAGAAAGAGTTGAAATCTGGCTATATCTATGAATAAGCCAATTGAATTGAATTCAATAAGAAAGAAGTGAGAATAACAAATGAAGAGGAAATGAAGAACGTGACAGACCTTAAGCTTTTAATTCAATACTTCTCCATTCATCATCTCCGACTTCACGGTTCATACTCCTCAGCCATGTAGGCCTGGGTCTTCCAACTCTTACATTCCTTTGTGGAGCCAAGTTAAATATTTGGTGAACTCATTTCTCTTGGGGAGTGCAAAGAACATGCCTAAACCATCTCCATCTACCCCTAAACCTTT
>NC_090768.1:23830718-23845718 GCF_036898095.1 Palaemon carinicauda
GTAATTAGATATACTAGACGTGAGCACTTCCCCCAATTTTGGAGGGTAGCCGACATCAAACAAATGGAAAAAGGGGGACCTTTCCTCTCTACGTTCCTCCCAGCCTGACAAGGGACTCAACCGACTTCGGCTGGTACTGCTAGGGTGACACTGCCACAGCCCACCCTCCCCTGTTATCCACCACAGATAAAGCTTCATAACGCTGAATCCCCTACTGCTGCTACCTCCGCGGTCATCCAAGGTCATCTAATAAATAGTAAGAAATATTGTGTTCTTACGCAAAAATTCAATGGGTGACTTCGCCACATCAGCGGCATTAATTCCTAGGTCTCCTGGTTTATCTATTATTCTAGCTGATAGTGCCCCCAGGTGGTTCCATCTAGAGCAGGGTTCGAGACCCCATGAATACCGGTCACTGGGTTGGAGGAAGATAACAAGCTCCCTAATGAGGCGATCAAATTACCCGGACACCATGAGCAGTGTTGTTCGGCTTCATGCCTGGAAGAGGGACTGTAGAAGCAATATTTGCTTTGAGGTAGATGATAGAAAAACATCGGGAGAAACAAAACGGATTACATGTGGTCTTTATTGACATGGAGAAGGCATACGATCGAGTACCACGTCAGGATCTGTGGAGATGTATGAGAGAAAAGGGAGTCACTGAGAAATACAAAAGAATCACCCAAGATATGTATGAGAGGGCAGAAGCAAATGATAAGATCAGTATAGGCCTAACAGAAAGTTTCCCAGTAAATGTAGGACTACATCAGGGGTCTGCATTGAGTTCTTACCTATTTGATCTGGTCATGGATGTAGTAACACAAGGTATCAGAGATCAGTGTCCTTGGTGTATGCTTTTTGCTGATGATGTTATACTGTGTAGCACAAGGCGAGAGGTAGTAGAAGAGAAACTGGAGGAGTGGAGAGAAACGGGAAATAGAGGATTGAAAATCAGCAGGAAAAAGACAGAGTACTTGAGAGAGAAAAATGGGGAGAATGGGGAAGTTAGTTTACAAGGAGATATTTTGAAAAAGAGTTAAAAATTTCAGGTATTTAGGATCAACAGTTGAAGAGGATGGTGATCCGGGGGCAGAAATAAACCACAGAATACAAGCAGGATGGAAAAATTGAAAAAAAGTGCATGGAGTACTATGTGACAGGAAAATGGAAAATAGGGGTTAAGTTGAAAGGTAAAGTACACAGGACCGTTGTGAGACTGGCAATGATGTATGGAGCGGAGACGTGGGCAATAAAGAAGACAGAAGAGAAGAAACTGGATGTGGCAGAGATGAGAATGTTGAGATGGATGTGTGGGATGACAAGAAGAGATAAGATACGGAATAAAGTAATTAGGGGTACCACAGGAGTTAGAAAACTATCAGATAAGATCCAAGAAAGTAGACTGAGGGGGTATGGTCATATCATGAGAAGTGATGAACAGTATATTGGGAGGAGGGTGATGGAAATGGAGGTACAGGGAACGAGAAGGAGAGGGAGACCAAAGCGAAGGTGGATGGACTGTATCAGGGATGACCTTCGATCAATGGGATTAACCGGTGATGAAGTGTGGGACAGAGCTAGATGGAGAAAGCTGGTCAGAAACATCGACCCCAGATAAAATTGGGAAAAGATGCAGACAAAGAAGAAAACTGCATCACATCCCCTTTCCGTATATCTTTACTAAAATATCCTTTTCAACTTTTCTGGTGGTCTCTTCCTTTATTATGTAAAACATTAGCAAAGTCCAGATAGACAAGATCGCCTGCTGTTTTATATCACTGGTTGTCCGGAATGAACCATCATATATATATATATATATATATATATATATATATATATATATATATATTACCTGATCCAATCAGAAAGAAAAAAACGTCATAAGAGCTCTAACGATCATTAAACTATGGCCATTGTTGAACTAACAAGTGAACTATGTACCTGATAGTTAACTACAATTGTGTTGGGTCGCTATTTAGGGTAAACACAAGTATAAGGTCTGTCGGAAAACTAAAATGGAAAATTGTATATATATATATATATATATATATATATATATATATATATATAAACTTTATTCGGTTTTCTCTTTGAGCAAGTGGTTAAAAATAAAATTTATGGATGGAGTTGCTAGATCAACGGCAGTCTGAACGGCTTTACTCTGCAAGAGAAGGAAAAAAAAACATCTTTTATTAAATGTCTCTCGGTCACTATTAAAAAGCAAGTAAACTCAACCTAGGCGAATTTCAATAACACGGGAACTTAATACATAGTAAATTAACTTGAAATTAGCATAAATATATTGGATGTTGATTTCCAAATGCACAGTAAATAATTACTGTTCTTGTGGTGTATAGAAAAGGCGGAATATAGAAGCACTATTTCTTATCAATCATTTTTAACTATAGTATTCCAATAGGTTACCCTGTTATAGACCCATTTAAAAGAGTCTTACGGTAACGTAACCCTTCAATCTGTTGAAGACGTCCCAGACCATTCAAGATCTGATAAAACTACGCGAAAACCACACAAAAATATGCGGAAGGATAGAAAATACTCAAGAAAAGTCTGTAAAGAAAACAGAGCTAACAGTACAGGACAAAAACAAACGAACTTTTTTCACCCTACTGGAGAGGAAAGAGCATGAAGAAGAAGCACACAAAACAAAAACGTGAAAAAGAAATTTGCACCGTCGACTCTCAGCTTCTGAAATTTGATCTTCACGCACAGGGACAAGTCTTTTCTCTTTCTCACTGATGGTGCTTTTTTTTTTTTAATGATGAACAGGAGTAAAAGGAGGAGGAGAAGGAGAAGGGAAGGAGGAGGGAAAGATGGGGCACACAGAGAGTGGAGAGTATCGTTTATAGTTGGACCAGGATATTTGCTGTCTGTTGAAAGTCGATTTGCAAATCTTTTTTTCCATGCATTTGTCTTTCGCTTTCTCCAGATTTTATGTTATACAGCTTATTCAGAGCTTGATAAATAGGTCAAGATTTATTCGCACGGAAAATAAAACAAATATCGGAACCTGTATAAAATGACAAAAAAAAAAAAAAATAAATAAAAAAGAAAAAAAAAAACGAAGAAGGAAAGACTGGAAGTATCCAACTGAGCAATTTTTTTTTTTATTACCCTAACGTAGCTGAAGATCTCGGAATGTAAAATTAGGATGATCAAATGTTGAATAAAATCAAATACGTTAACATCATTTGAATATAAATCAGGTATTTAGCTGAACGAAAGAGTGACAACCAACTAGTTACAGTGAACTACACATATCATGAAGACGTTTCCAAATTTGTCACCGTGGTGGTAGGTAATTCTCTCCCTCATCGTGAATTAGTGTAAATTATCAATACCTTTATTTAACTTAGCTCTGAAGATTCCACCTTTTCTTAATTTCACAGGATATATAGTTTCGGAAGGGAGTCACCATTCAATTTCCACAAAAGTTCAAAGTTGGAGAAAATGTTTTTATGTTGACCAGGCTGACATGAGTCTTTTTATTGTTTATATATGACATATCTGTTTTTGGCATTATTAATAGTTTATATAGGACATATCTGTTTTGATGCTGTTACTGTTTTTAGAATGATATATCGTTAATTTGTTCTCATCATTTATTTATTTCCTTATTTCCTTTCCTCACTGGGCTATATTTCCCTGTTGGAGCCCTTGGGCATATAGCATCTTGCTTTTCCAACTAGGGTTGTAGCTTGGCTAGTAATAATAATAATAATAATAATAATAATAATAATAATAATAATAATAATAATGATAAAATGCGCGCTAGGATTTGAAAGTTACTCTGTGGTACATTGGGTACACGAACAAATGAATGGGCGAGTGGTTGAACGCATACATCGGGTATGCTTGTGCATTATTAAGAATCTTGACCGAATGATGGCTGAACATAAATAGTGCTGCCGATAATGTGATAGAGATGAAGTTGAAATTCATCTATGAGTGTTTGTTTTCCTCTCTAACTATATAATTCTTATTAATTGATTTAATTTGTATTGATTTGATGTATATTTTTGTAAAGCAATGTAAATTCTCATCTGTATTTTGTATAGAATAATTACGTATATAATATAAATTGATAAAATGTAATTGTATTTTTATAATAAAAGAAAAAAAAACTGTATGAATTGGTTCAATTTAATAATGAACACATAAGAAATCCGTGGTCAACACTACATTTTAAAGACTTTCTTTGACACATCCATTGTGATTCCCATTATTCAAAGACAAAAGTTGGATAGTTGTTTTTCAAATCCTTTAGTGCATCATAGGAGTTTGAAATTTAAAAGGTGAACAGTCAAGTACTTTTTCACTCTTACGCACTTTAAATTTGCTATTTCCAACTATAGCAATTTTACTCTTCTATTTTATTTCGTTTTCACTCGTTTACCTTCCAACTACTACAATCCAATTCTTGCTTTAGTTTCCCCTGAGTCCTGACATAGTCCTCCGGTATTATGGACGCCTTTCTTACCCCCCCCCTTTTTTTTGGGGGGGGGGAGGGCATTGGGGTTAAACACATGAAAGACGACTGCAACAACTCTGTAATAGATGGCGGCACGGGAGAGATGCCCTGGTCGAGGTAAGAATGCATGTTTTAAATCAGGTTGGTTTAGACAACGTTGTGTAATACACAGCAGTGCTCTGATTTAATCTAGTCGAGCCCCTCGTTACCTTCCAATATTTCCTTTATAAAAAATAGATATGTAAATACACAAATACTTAAGTTAATAAATAAAAATTACTCCAGAGTGTTCCAGAAGACCCCCCCCCCCCTCCGTCCTTTCCCTTTCATTCCATCGGACGGGGGACTCCATCTGATATGGATTCGAAAGGGCGTTGTGAACCAACTAACAGGCATTATTATGTCATATTTCCATTCAGCGAGATACTAAACGGCATCGCTCACGGGTCCATTATGTTTCCTGTGCTTCGAATATTCTATTCTGTTTTCGCTACGACACCATCCTGTACTACAGGTGTGAATTGCTCTGTTTCACTCTCCTCCCTTTATGTACAACCACATGTAAATTATTAACATGCAGTTCATTGTTCTTGCATATTTACTCAATCACTGGCAAAGTACATACGTATAAATATATATATATATATATATATATATATATATATATATATGTATGTGTGTATATATATGCATGTATGTATGTATGTATGTATATATATATATATATATATATTTATATATATTTATATATATATATATATATTTATATATATACATATATATATACACATATATATATATATATATATATATATATATAAATATAAATATATATAAATATATATAAATATATATATATATATATATATATATATATAAACATACATAGATGTATATATAGATAGATAGATACATAGATAGATAGATAAATATGTATATATGTGTGAATACATATGGAACACACATTGAATCAACATAACGAATTATGAATTGAAATTAAGAAAATTCCATTTATACAATGAGAAATATAAGTTGAAAGCAAAACCTACGGTATAAAAGAAAGATCAAGCTATGCATGGAAAATATACATTAAAATATAAATGAAATAAGAAAAGCGGGATTGAACAAGACTGAGTAAAACCACAAACATTAATCAAACAGTAAAAGATATTGACCAATGAAGCTGTGGGGTGAAGGTAGAAGGCCAAGTTCATCCTAAATTCGACTCTATTACTACAAAATGATTATCAATAATTACTACTCAGTTTAAAAATTATATATTCCTCTGCCAAAATACTGCTAAATACAGTAGATCTCCTGTGAAACGCCAAATTTTACATAGCACCGCAGGAAGATCCACCCCAATATTATTATTATTATTATTATTGTTATTATTGTTATTATTATTATTACTAGCCAAGCTACAACCCTAGTTAGAAAAGCAAGATGCTATAAGCCCGAAGGCTCCAACAGGGAAAAATAGCCCAGTGAGGAAAGGAAATAAGGACGTAAATAAATGATGAGAATAAATTAACAATATATCATTCTAAATACAGTAACAGCGTCAAAACAGATATGTCCTATATAAACTATTAACAACGTCAAAAACAGATATGTCATATATAAACTATAAAAAGACTCATGTCAGCCTGGTCAACATAAAAACATTTGCTCCAACTTTGAACTTTTGAAGTTCTACTGATTCAACTACCCGATTAGGAAGATCATTCCACAAGAAAATAAATGAGATACAATAATGGTATACATTGCTCTTATCGTAACTATAAACAGTTCATCTTGGTAAATTAGATAAGAAAAATAAAAACCTTAAACAATGAAAAAAAATCCACGAAAAAGACTAAACACAAATTGATTTGTGAGTTAAGTCAATGCATGTGCCGAGATTCACTTCTGTTTGAGAATGTCGGCGCTTGTTAATAAAAATCTGTAAATTTATTTCTCAGCTCTACTCAAGAAATCCGCCATACACTTAATTTGCCGTAAAAAAATCGGTACAAATCCTGGTATAAATGTTGCTAGGCATTTACCCTTTTAAAAACGGATATATTGACGTTAAGAAGTAACATTACGGTCACAAACCCGTAAAAGATAATAACAAAGTAGGGTAAAAATTACGGTCGCCTGTATTTTACTGAAATGCGGCTGAGAACAGTAAATTTTTACGGAGATTTCGGATTAAAATTACGGTTTTTTAAACAGTGAAAATAACAATAAAACTGACTGAATTGCACTGATATCACCTAAAAACAATACAAAATAACGAGGAATTTTGAAACCTTCTCTATAGACTAAGGTCCTAGTCTCGTATAGTTATTCTTCCACCCTTCAAGTGCCACAATGATGAATAAAACATCGTTTATTCGGTAATGCATTTTTTAAAGCATTTAGGATTAGGGAATGTCCCTTTTCAAAACGTTAGACACTTGTAAGTTTTTATTATTGTAACTATGAATCCTTTAAGCACTTAACACAGATTATCACTCTCGAATAATAGCGATTTATTAATCATACACTTATTAACTGACAGAGCTAATATGAAAAATTATTGAATGAGTATATGAATAAAAAAAATTTAGTAGATGGATATATGAACAAAATAAATAACTCGCGTCCTATATTCACGAAAAAAATACCCAATTAATTATATACGGAGAGAAACAAATTGATTAAAACATCAAAATTCCTCTAACTAATATATATATATATATATATATATATATATATATATATGCATATATATATATTTATACATCTATATATATATATGTATATATATATATATATATATATATATATATATATATATATATACATATATACATATATACATATATATATACATGTATATGCATATATATATATATATATATATATATATATATATATACATATATATATATATATATATATATATATATAAAACAATCTAGACATGTTTTACATATCAAATTATATTTTTCATCATAAATGGAGCTTTTTGATAGCATCCGTGTAGTAAAAAAATGAATTTAAGAGAAAACTCAATAAGATAAATAATACTGTTAAACTATTAAGTTATATTATGGATTTATTTTGTCTTTAAGCAGCTTTTACAAAATTAAAGAAAATCAACGAATTCCCATACAATGCTAGTTTCATGATAGCTATAATACCAAGTATTTATTGCTTTTGAAATATCACGTTTAGGCATGCATTCTCTTGCCTCTATTAAGCTGCTTTATATGATGCCAAAAACACTTATTCTTTTTCTTAGAAGGTGATTATATACGTACATTTCTTGTCCAGTTCACTAGTGTTAAATAATGACTCAAAGCTTTTTGGGAACACTGCGGTACACCTACGCACTTTAATGATATCGGAAATATTTATTTTAAGATTGTTGCTGTTCTTAAAACAATTAATTTTTTCCTTGTTTCCTTTCCTCACTGGGCTGTTTTCCCTGTTGGAGCCCCTGGGCTTATAGCATCCTGCTTTTCCAACTAGGGTTGCAGCTTAGCATTTAATAATAATAATAATAATAATAATAATAATAATAATAATAATGCCTCTCACGGCATCAGATTTGATTTGAAATGAGCCACGTAGACTTCGTGGCTGAGGAGGCCACTTGGTTCAGAGATGAAAATGGTGCAAAGAGATTTATCAAAACGTTATTGAGGTTGGACAGTAAGATGGAGAAAAGGAAACGGAGAATAGAATGAAGTAGAGGGTTAAATAGTGGATACAAATTGGGCCGGACGAGATGCTGCATAGACCCTTTAGGAAGGCCTACATTGCTTCCATGTGGACACACACACATCCAGATCGACCGGACAGTGTCTTCCATCGGGGAGCTCTTTTAACTCAAGGCCATTAGCTCCCAAAAATCCATGAGGGTAATTGACGGCACCAACCTTTCAGGAAGAAAACTAAAAATAAAAAGTCTAGTTCTTCGAGACACGGTACTGAGTTACAAACCCATGTAAACATCTGGCAATACTCATCTTATGCAGCGTATAGGGCAGTTAACCCCGGGCCTTCCCCAGGACCGACCCTAAAGGTGACACCAGTAGCGCAGAGTGCGGCGGATAGTGCTATAATAAGACCTCCCACCCCGCAGAAGACAAAAGCCACTGACCCCCGATGAGATAATATAATCCCCCTCTCTAAATGCAGGGAATTCTTGTAGAAGGGCAATGCATTTCTCTTTTCTTAGGAGCTATTCTATTTACTTAGAAATACTCTCTATTTGGCAGCAACATCTGAGCGACACAATACCAATACAAAGACAAGAAAAAATAAAGTAAGAAAGGTAGGATTTGGCCATAAAGGAAGCACAATTCCCGAAAGGGAAAACGGAAATACATCATATTCAATAGAATTAAATATTAGCTAAATAATAATGAGAGTTTATAGTAATTAAGATCTACTGACCAATTTCCACTCTTGAAAGCGATGTGATAAACACACTTTCCGTTTCACAATTGAACTTCACAAATAACATTCCAATTTAAATAAAATCGCTCTGTTAAATGTCATGTCACGAACATTCAGATGCTGTTTAAGAGTCTATGCGTAATGCAAAGGAGCCTACAGAATTAAGCAACCACAATGAGTAATACTTTACCATTCTTTCATTTGCTTGGATTTTCAAAAGAGTAATGAATATATGAAAAAAAAAATCTTCGTCTTCTGAGAGAGAGAGAGAGAGAGAGAGAGAGAGAGAGAGAGAGAGAGAGAGAGAGAGAGAGAGAGAGAGAGGCATTAACTTTGTGAACCATCAGTGATGAAATGAGATTAAAAGAATTTGTGGGAGGTAAGTGCACGACAATGTACAGAGGGAGTTAAATATGCTGTTAGCGAATGCAAGAGGCCATAGGAGGGTGTTTTTGCAACCGGGAGGGAGTGAGAGGGGGGAAGGGGTTGCCAGAGGCCGCTACTTACAGCAGCAACAGCAACAAAGCTCTGGCGGGAATCCCATGTCCTCGGGCGGGGGCGGTGCTGAGACTTGTACAACCTGCCCCTACTACAGCCACACGCTCAGGCAAGAGGCCCAGCCCTAGAACTGGCAACTGCACCCTCCTCCACCCAACCCGTACCTCTTGTCCCGGGTATCAACTTAACTCCCAAGTTTTTTTTTTTCTTTTTTACAAACCTGTCTCGCCCTTCTTTGGATGAACTGATCGTCTCATGATAATGTGTACAAATGACCTTATTATAGCTGGAGTAACTCCTTTTTGCTCCAATGCATTCGTGGTTTTTTTATGACAACACCTGGTTGGATGACCAAAGCCATTATGACACAGAGGGAACTTCGATGGTGAACATATGTGGACGATTAAGAAAATATACATAGAAGATATTCTTTAATTATATTGAACTAATTTATACTTATTGGAAATTATGCTTCTTATATGATGATGTAATAATTGTCCTACCAACACAGACCGGATCATATAAGAACAATAAAAATACCAATAAGAAAGATACACATACCAACGGAATAAAAGAAAAGGAAAACCATAATACAAAATAAACTGACTAATGTAGTGACAATACACACAGATCACTAATTAATTACACTTCCAAAGAAGACCAGGTAAATGGCCCAGGGAGACGTCGGCCCCATGATGAAATCAAGCTTCAAGTTTATGGATCGTGTGCAGGTGTTGCGAGTGAATATCTGGGAGATGTGCGTGTGTAGCCCGGGCTACCTGACGAGGTCATGACCCATACCCCGCCTACTCCGTTGAACTTCCCAACTATGTGGCCCCTGGCCCGTGGCCCTACCTCCACCCAAAGGCCGTCCATTCCTCACGCCCCCATCCTACCTGACCTCATCTTCTCCCGCCTCTTTTCTAGCAGGCAGACCGTTTGAGATTTGCTGAACTGTATGCCAGTGGTAATAATGAGTGAAATGAATATCGACGGGAAAACGACTGATGTGCTTTTAAATGATAATCTTAATGGGGTGAATGATATGCATATAAAATACTGATGGGGAGTTTATGTCAGGTTGTTTTTGCTTTCTGATACTTGCATTTCCTTTAGGAATGTCAACTCGCCATCTGCTTTGTTACTTTTCCTCGGAATGTCTACACAAATTCTGCCCTTTCATAAGGCCAAACCACCAACCCTTTATCATATGAAACTCCTCCGTTGATCTAGAGAAGTGCGGCCATAGAAATAGCATCGATGACCTCTTTGCCTTAACCTTTCTATCCCCTAATTTCATGGAATAAGTAAAGAGGTCATTGTCGCAGTGACTTCTATGCATTTTCCTCTCTATTTCCGAATATTATGGAGAAATAAAGATACCATTGTAGCCTTTACAATACATATAACAGGAGAACGGGAAGAATATAATCTACAGTATATACAAGGCAGCTCACCACTTCTGTAACAAAGAGCTATGAATATTGTTGCAGCTTTAGCTGATAGCACAATGGAAAGGATTTTTGGCAATAACGTGAAAAATATGCATCTAAACTAGGAGCGTAAGGTCCTTTTCACACAGCAGTTGCTACCAATATCATATTTGAATTACTATTACTGAAGGTGAATGTAAAATCTCAAAATATGGGTTGGTGCTCTATAATGAGAATTAATAAATGACATGTTACATAAAGTGCTATCATTACAAATGATTAAATTATCTCTCTCTCTCTCTCTCTCTCTCTCTCTCTCTCTCTCTCTCTCTCTCTCTCTCTCCTCAGATTTCACACTTTTCTCTCTAAATCAGATACACCCAAAAGGAAAGTTGTTTCAACTGTATCCCAAATGTGCTACTAGCCAGATCACAGAAGTGATAGTTGAAAATACGAATCAGAACGGCCAGGAAAGAAAAATAAATCAATTAAAAGGCTGAAGTAGACGCTCTCTTGAATTATTTACCTTTTTCAGGATAATCCAAAAGCAAGGTCACCATAGTACACACATTTTACTATCTTGAATTATTATTATTATTACTAGCCAAGCTGCAACCCTAGTTGGAAAAGCAAGATGCTATAAGCCCAAGGGCTCCAACAGGGAAAAATAGCCCAGTGAGGAAAGGAAATAAGGAAACAAATAAATGATGAGAATAAATTAACAATATATCATTCTAAAAACAGTAACGGCTTCAAAACAGATATGTCCTATATAAACTATTAACAACGTCAAAAACAGATATGTTATATATAAACAATAAAAAGACTCATGTCAGCCTGGTCAACATAAAAACATTTGCTCCAGCTTTAAACTTTTGAAGTTCTACTGATTCAACTACCTGATTAGGAAGATCATTCCACAACTTGGTAACAGCTGGAATAAAACTTCTAGAATACTGTGTAGTATTGAGCCTCATGATGGAGAATTAACTGCCTGCCTAGTATTACGAACAGGATAGAAATGTCCAGGGAGATCTGAATGTAAAGGATGGTCAGAGCTATGAGCGTCACCAATAAGCATTCAAAGCCTTAGAATTCTTTCCCTACCTGTAAAGCCTTAGCCCTGGAAGGGCAATATACAAAAATAAAAATAAACAAAACAAAAAAGCTCCGACACACCCAAAAGAGACGAGGTATGCAACCCATTCGGAGACTGGCAAAACCTAAAAGCGTCTGGGTATCGTCGGCCAAGTGGAAAGAGGTTTCTCTTTGATGCTACCGTAATGGTAATCTTTTTTACTTTCGAAAGTATAATATCTGTGAATGTGAAACCACTATAACCATTATGCATTAACTAAAAATAAGAAAATATATCAAGAAATTACTTCGCTTATGAATCAGAAACCAATATTACGATAACGTGGTCTAAAGAACTTTAAATGGGGGCATACCATTAAGAGTGGAAAAAGAGAAAGGGGGAAATAAGACGGAAAAATAGCCAGATATGTCAAATAAACCGGTTGATTGTTGTGATAGAATAAGGTGAATGATAAAAAAAAATTGAGAAACATCGCGTGATCAATGAGAGTAGCAAGACGGTTTATCGTTATCTTATTTTTCCTTATATGTACCATTCTCCCCTTTCTCTTAGAGAGGTAACTGGCTTCAATCTACCCTTAACCAGAAGCGGTAAGTAATAACAAATTTCATGTAATGTTAAAAAAAATAAGAGATGCAAACATAAAATGAATGTTTATAATTCAAGTACTTTCATGGCCACACAACACAAATAATATATGGCGCCTTGTTTATTTACCCTTTCGTCGACTGCTCTCTTTGTTATATTAATTGATTGATTGATTGATTATTAGGTATCATCTGGTATCGTAACAGCAATAGTCATTGATGCTATTGTTATATTAAAGATAAAAGTATTAATAATAAATATAATGATAAAAATAACGGTGTCTATAATTCATAGAAATAATTCCATATTCAATCATCAATAAACTAATTTTACCTTTTGACCACAAAGAGGCATTACGTATCTTTACTTTGATAAAGTAGCACCTTGAAAAGCCCTCCCACTACCACCTCCCCCGAAAACAATCGCCCAAAAACGAACACAAATTCTCCTAAATCAGGCATAGCCTTCTCACGCCCTCCACCAGAGGGAAAAAAAGAAGAGAGAGAGAGAGAGAGAGAGAGAGAGAGAGAGAGAGAGAGAGAGAGAGAGAGAGAGAGAGAGAGAGAAGAAGAAGAAGAAGAAGAAGAAGAAGAAGAAGAAGAAGAAGAAGAAGAAGAAAAAGGATAATATAAAACTTCCCCGACTTCAACTTAGTGACTGAATCTTGAATGTTTTTCTTTATTTATTTACCCATTTACTTATCTACCTAAGACACCCTTTCAGCACATGCAAAAACAATCGACGATTCTTTTGCAACCTACTAAAGGCACTGGCCGTGGAGCGATGACTTACCTGTCGTGTGGCTCACCTCACATAAATAAACACCTGATCCCTTTTGAACAACATAATGGAACAACTGCGACGACAATACGCATGTGCGTAGGACTGAGAGCTCGTTCCGGGAGGCTTTGAAGGCTGATGAATTTGACATCTAGAAAGCTTTTTAGCCACATATGTTAATGTAATAAAGATGGACGTCAAGATGGCTGATACTTCCATGCTGAGACAGATGGTGTTAAAAGCACTCGTAACTTGTTCACATGCATACGGAGAGAGAGAGAGAGAGAGAGAGAGAGAGAGAGAGAGAGAGAGAGAGAGAGAGAGAGAGAGAGAGAGAACGATAAATAAATGGGGATATTATTTTTTAGATGTTACAATAAAATTACTTGACTTGAAACCAATGTATTCAAATGAATGAATAAAAAGTGCGTCAGAATTTGAAGTAATTTATTTCAGAAACAAATTACACTAAAATATCTCACCGGAAATTTCATGGTCACAGTCGAGATTTATGATCCCCTTTTCTTAGCAGATAAGAATAACTGAAGAAAAGTGTCTAAACCACACTAGAGTAAGCTCTTATAGACAAACCAGAGGTCTTAAACAGCTTTTTCTCCATTCCAGAATGTGACTCACGGCATTCCGTTGATCAACAGGTAACCATCATACTGCTTAGATCAACAGCCACATTATAGCTTAGTTTAACGGAATGTAATTGTTTAATTGTAAGTTATCTGGCGTCTCAACTATCAGGGTCACAGATGTTGATAACGGAAAGTGATACCATCCTTCTGTCCTTACCTATGATTCATATCCGGAACATAGCGATAATGAGGCAAGTTTGCGTCAAATTAATTCCATGTACTCAGATACTTCTGTCTTCATTCTGAATTCGAACTGGGGTAATCTCGATGGCGATAAATATATTTCATACATTTTATTTATGATGACGAGAAATGACTTATTTGGAGGGAAAAAAAAAAGAATAGCTGGTTACCCTACCCACAGCAGGGTACCTGACAGTTCTATCCTTGACCCACTTTCTGGTTTAATGTGATAAATTTGGAGAACCATCTGGGAGTAAAGCTTTACATACCTATTCATATACAGTATATCAATCGGTAAATAAAAGAAACTATCAGAACAGGTAAGTGAAAAGTGAGAATTAAGTGAAAAATGGGAATAAAACCATAGAAAATCTACGGTCGATTCACGCTTGATTTTGTTGAACAATAAAACTTCAAAATGTTTCGTTAGTATTGTCAAGTAATTAAGAATATACTATGAGGGAATTCGTTCACAGAAAAATCCCGTGCGAAAGCGTACCTTAGCAAAAGTTTTCACTATGTATGTGTGTGTGTGTGTGTGTGAGAGAGAGAGAGAGAGAGAGAGAGAGAGAGAGAGAGAGAGAGAGAGAGAGAGAGAGAGATACTATATTTACTGATGCAGTTACGTTATCGTATATCATTTAAAGGTGCAACTTAACTTTTGAAAATACTAAGTGGTTGAACTTAGAAAAAAAAAAGATAAAACTGATTTTATACCTAAAGATTTTTCCCTAGATCTTTTAATAGCACATGTATTTGAAATTTTATTCAACCATTTATAATCCATTTCATTAATCACTCAAATTAGAAATGTAAATAAACTTGAATCACTTGATATCGAAATTAAGA
>NC_090768.1:23850718-23853218 GCF_036898095.1 Palaemon carinicauda
AGAAGACTTCTAACCAGGCAGCAATAACATGACACAGCTCCCGTCAGGTCTCCGTGCATAATATCAGGTGGGCCTCCGTCAACGTGGACAGACTTGCAAACTCGTTCTGTTCCGCTTCATTGGAAGACCTTGCCTGGTAGCAAGCAAGGCCCGGGGCCTTCTTCTGTCCCTCCCCTCCTATCCTCCGTCCCTTCCCTCCTTCTCATCCTCATTCCAATCCTTTTCTTCTTATTGCCACTCGTAGCACTCCTTTTGGAGCTCCGATTCCTTTCTTGGTCGTGCCTACTTCATTTCTTCACTTCTTTGGTTATGTGTCATTTCTCACTTGATATGTTCTATCTAATCTATGTCGTATTCATTCATCTTTCATTTTCGATACACAGCGTCACCAAAGTTACATTTTTCTTTAAGATTAGGGGAGGTTTAGTAGAATTATATATATACATATATACATACATATATATATATATATATATATATATATATATATATATATATATATATATATATGTATATATATATACACATACATATATATATATACATATATATACATATATATATATATATACACACACATATATATATATATATATATATATATATATATATATATATATATATATGTCCACATTAGCTTAAACAATTCTATCAATAAACATTGCCCTTGGCGTCACCCACAATTTCATAAGCCGTCGGAAGGAGACGGAATCGAAGCACACAAAATCCAATGAGTGAGTGGCGGTTGAAGTCGTCACCACGACGTCCATTTCACGGCGAAACCGCTCCATCCGATCCTGCGATGATTGTTTTACGATTGGCAGACAATGTCAGCGATTGAGGTTCTCTTAGATTTTGTCCCTTGTCTGTGTTATTTCAGATTGAGCGGCTCTGTGGACAGGAGACGTCGGATATCTAACATCCTCGAAAGCACATTTTACGAGATATTAATTATTCATGGAATTCAATTGTTGCTCGGCAGCGACTTGCATTTTTTATTTCTTGGTAAGACCAAAGATTGTCTTTTAGTAAAATAATGTGGAAGGTTCAATTCACGGCTCACAACATTCTATCCAGAGCTTTGCACCAGTTTTGGAAATGATATATGGTAAGCTTTTAACTCATGTCTAGGCTTTTTTTTTTCCCTGTCTAAGCGCGTGTTTTTTTTTTATTTTTTTTTTATTTTTTTTTTAAGAGCTTAAATGCTTAACACAGTTCATATCTATATGGACCCCGTTCGGTACAAATCTATTAGGTGTTGTGCTATTCTTTTCTCTGGGCATAGGAGTATCTATTCCTATTATGTAATAAGTAAACGTTCATACATTCCATTGCGCAAGACACTTTGCATATAAACCTGCAATTCCATATCGTATTATATTCAATAACCCAATTATAATCTCTTGCTGTCAAGTCTCTTGACGTTATTACGATGTTTGTTGAATCACGATATAATTCAACATTAGTCCTGTTATTTATGCAGTTGAATATCATAATTAATCTTCATTGATAAGATTATTACTTTTTTTTTCAACTTGAAATGACACAACTTGTCAATATTTTCGGAGGATAGAGATACAATGGGATACACAGATGTATTTAATTATTTGTCTTTGGAAATTTAATACCTTTAACAGAATGTTGGAAAAGCCCTTTTCATATAATGAAAATACTTTTAAACACCAACATTGCAAAATATTCATTTGTGAAAAAAATATTCAAAGGATAAATATTATATAGATGAATATGTAACATGTTTCACTATAGTAATATACTAATAAAGGGAATTGTCAATAGTCAGATGTGTTACTCATTTATATATAAATATACACACTAACCACGTAACCAAGACTTCTGTGTCCTCTAAAAAGAAGGAAAGACCTTTGTAACCTAAGCAAGAGGGAACAATGCTCTGATATCTTTACAAGTGATCAAGTACCCTACAAGGTATGAAAGATGCCACCAACCATTATCATTTTGAAAATTACTCAAAACCTTCAGAAACTCTATAAATAAAAGCACACAATAATCTGACTTGAAATAAATCTCTTCGCACTCCGTAAAAGACCTTTGAAATAATCTGCATTTTTTCTGCAACCATTGTTTTATCTCATACACCAATGAAACTTCTACCATAAATAAAACCTATGTAATATACATAGCGCCAAAAACAGAACTTGCGTCTTAATACTAAAATGTATAATAACCTATTATCAGTAATGTAAACTATATCTTTATTCACGTAGGCGTTTCGAGGTGTTATTTTAAAAAAAAAGACAGATATCTGAGAACAAAAGAGGGAAATTCTGAATATATTAGAAGTGAGGGAAAGTGATAAAATCAAACCCATGCATCAAATACACATTAAATGGTATTTTAATTTGCTCCAATTGTTTCTTCACATTACATAAAATGATACCTCTTGAAATATCCTACCAAAAGGTTCTGAAACGGTAAAATATATAAGCAGAAAAGCGTGTTCATATATATGTGCCTGTAC
>NC_090768.1:23875718-23890718 GCF_036898095.1 Palaemon carinicauda
TATTATTATTATTATTATTATTATTATTATTATTATTATTATTAGCCAAGCTACAAACCTAATTGGAAAAGCAAGGTGCTATAAGTCCAAGGGCTCCAATAGGGAAAAATAGCCCAGTGAGGAAAGGAAATAAGGAAATAAATGATGAGAATAATTTTACAATAAAAACAGTAACAACGTCAAACCAGATATGTCATACATAAATTATAAAATGACTTATTTTCAAAACAAGAAAAATCACGCCTCATTCCCACCTGGGTTAAGGTCAGACAGAAGACACCAACAGCTACTTAATCTTCCAGCGCAAACTTCACCTCCAGTTTCCCTCTCCTAAGATCTCTCTCTACTCTCTCTTCTCCCACCCTCTTGGTCATAAGGTAAGTGAAGGTAACTTTCACAAGTTCCATACAGTGTCGCTGTGGATGAATGCTCGCCAATGAATCATTGAACCCACAAAGACGAGACTTTGATGCGCTTTTAACAGACGCCTGTCATTGGCTTCACAGGGGGAGGGCCAACTTCAGGATCCTTGGGCAGCCGAGTTGCCCTATCCGGAACCCTGTTCCTGTCAAGGAGATCGATGTACGATCGACGATACATGACGAGTGTTGCCAGAGCAGGTGTGTTTCCATATATTTACAATGTAACAATTACTTCTGTTTTCATATTCCATATTCGGGATCCGATGGACGGTGTGTGAGTCTATTTCAGTTACGTTTACCCATGGACTGTCTGTTTACGAAATAGCTGTCTTTTATTAGAACAAATGTATGCATACGTTCATAATAGTTTGATCTTGCAATATTCCTGAATACTAAAAGCTCTAAGGAATAACTTTTTTTTCGGGTAAAGATTCACGCAATTTTTTTCAGGAAGAACATCATATATTTTGTTCCTATGATGACATTCAAACTTATAACCCGAATTATATTAATTTCAAGATTACAAAGAATTGCATTATATGGAAAATTAAATTTATTATTGCGAGACCTATCAGAATAACGAAAAAAATATTGAAAAACAACTGTTCCACTTTTTAAAAAAACCTTTTATTCTAGCCAATGACTCATTCCAGAACTTGTGTGAAAAGTCAGTCAAATAGAAATTAAATACTTGATTCTCTAACTGGATAAATACAAGTACAAGTGGCAAAGTAATTTTATCTCGAAAACTGACAATGGCAGGTATCTTGAATTTAATTGAAAAAAAAAATAAGTTGCCTATTCTTTCACAGACAATAAATACAGTATATAAGCACATACACATATGTATACAAACAATATATATATATATATATATATATATATACATATATATATATATATATATATATATATATATATATATATATATATATATATACATATGTATATATATGTGTATGTGTATTTGTGTATATATAAATATGTGTGTGCTCAGTGGCTACTTTCCTCTTGGTAAGGGTAGAAGAGACTCTTTAGCTATGGTAAGCAGCTCTTCTAGGAGAAGGACACTTCAAAATCAAACCATTGTTCTCTAGTCTTGGGTAGCGCCACAGCCTCTGTACCATGGTCTTCCACTATCTTGGGTTAGAGTTCTCTTGCTTGAAGGTACACTCGGGCACACTATTCTATCTAATTTCTGTTCGTTATGTTTTGTTAAAGTTTTTATAGTTTACATAGGAGATATCTATTTTAATATTATTCTTTAAATATTTATTTTTATCTTTTTTCCTTTCCTTCCTGGGCTATTTTCCCTGTTGGAGCCCCTCAGCTTATAGCATTCTGCTTTTCCAACCAAGGTTGTAGCTTAGCAATTAATAATAATAATAATAATAATAATGTGTTTGTGTATATATACATATGTGTGTATATGTTTATCAGCGTAAATCTACTGATTGTTATTGCTTATACGGTGTTTTAGAAAATCTTGTACCATCGAAAACGTTTCTTAGCGTCACCAATTCTACAGCGCCGTGTATTATGATTAATTCATATACCGTAGCTAATTTCATACACTCATGTTTTGTAACCGATGATTTCCTTAGTTTTGAATCATTTTGAAATTATTTCCAAAGGTCTAGTGACTGGTATATTGTAGCAGCGAATGGAATCCCTAAAACCGTCACAGGAAATAAATCAAGTTAATAAAATATCTCGCATAATTGCTTGGGTGCTTATCAAGAGCCTATACCTAACGTAATGGGGAAATTGGTGAGTTCATAATTGTCGTTCAGCCGAAAGGTATTCCTCGAAAGTTTCACTAAATAAATATATTCTAAGATTAATATTAACATGTAACATAATCTTCTGGTTAAGAATAATTTCAGTGGAATTCATCAACGAAAATGTGACCGACGTCTCAATGAATGAAAGATTAATCTCTGTATTGGCTGCAGCCACTAAGAAAAAATATGAATGAGTAACGACAGAGGGAAAATATTGATGTACACTGTTAAAGAAAAAAAAAAACGTAATTTCAATCGGAAATTCTCCGCCAAATTATACTGTTCTGAGCCGTACACAGGCGACCGTAATTTTTACCATACTTTGTTATTATCTTTTACATGTTGATGGCGTATTATCACTCCTTAGCGTCAATATAACCGTTTTTAAAACGGTAAATGACTGGCAACATTCATTCTAGGAATTTTACCGGTTTTTACGGCAATTTTTTAACAGTGTAGCCTAATTAGTGGGAAAGCGTTGATTTCTTTGGTTACCTGCTCAACCTAAGCAATAATGCTGGAAGGAGCCACTTAGTAGGAAAGACAGACCAAATCGGTTGTGTCGTACTTCACAGTTCTTACACTGTATCTGAGGAGTTATCAACAGTTGCTGAACATTGCACTTGACATCAGGTGCAACAGGTTGCAATGAGGCCTAAGTTCCATCGTAGTAGCTGAAGTAGTTTCATGACATGCCTGAAATATGCTATTTAGTTTGGTAAGCAACACTGGCAATTGCGTTCAAATTACCTCCAGGCTAAAACGCTTCCAGACTAGGGTACTGATAAGCAGCGAAACCACTCAGCGCAATACTGCTTAATTACAATTGAAACTATCACTACTTCCCGAGCAATGCTGGAGGAAACACCATAGCCGGCTTTATGCTTCAACTTGACATTACGATAGGGTTTTCCCAGCGTCCCTTGGGGCCACGCTGCTACACCTACTTTTCAACCTTCTACTTTTCCTACCTTCTCGCTTCCTTAATTCCACTTAGGTGTCGAATGGTTGCAACTTCATAGTGCAACTCACCAGGGTTGACAGGTTGGCCTTTTCCAGGCCAAAAAAAAAACTAAAATTTGCCCTTTTTTTAATTGGTTGGCCTTTAGTAATATCGTATAGAAGCCGGACTTTAAATACTATATATTTGGCCTTTTTTCTATTAATGGGTTGGCCTTTTAAGGCTGCTGTTAATTGTAAATTGGCCTTTACTCATTTACAAATTCTGGCAACCCTGCAACTCATGGTTGAGCTACTTTGGTGCAACTGTAGGGTTTAACCTCAGTTGAACTTCGGTGCTGAGGGGTCTCCCCGGTACTAGCACCCAACCTCGTGCCCCAACTTCCATACATCCGTACATCTAATGTTTACTTAAGAAAATTAAAATAAATAGTTTCTCGCCTGATTTAGGATATGCAGAAAATAAACACTTTCCATTTTTATAGGTTACATATTAAAACATTCGAAACTATTTTAGTTAAGACAATGACCTTTCGACATATTCCACGTGAATTAACGATGTTGATAACGCACGAGGAGAGCCAATGCAAAAAAAAAAAAAAAAAGAAAAAAGAAAAAGAAAAAAAAAATCAAACTTCAAAAGCACTAAAATTTCAAACATTGACCGAATATCATATTGACACATACCGAACATACAATGTAAAAAAGATGCGATCAAGGTCAAAGACATGCTTTTAGATTACGTATACATAGAAAGTCGTCAATACAGCGCTGACTATAGAGAAAGTTATCAACTTACGCTAGTACATGTCCATTCAGAATAAGCCTTGGGGAGCAATTTTCACTGCAGGTGCGAATTCTCGGGAATCCTGTGACAAGTCTTTATTGCATGCAACAAATAAAAGCTACAACTGGGAAAAACTCTAACTAGAATTCCAATTCTGCCCGACAGCAGCAAACAAATAATTAACAGAAACATAAAGAAATATATCCATACATAAAAACACCAGTAGTTAACAGTTTCAAACTTTGATGAAATAAAAAGCAGCAATTTTTTAACATGCTGCTCTATGAATCAGGTCCAAAACAACCTTTGATAAAAGAGTAACTAGATGCTGCTACGAAATCTGCTCTGAACAAGATAAAAGCAAGTGAAAAGTCATTTTTAGAATATATTTTTGGAAGCCTTCAAAGCTGGCCGTAAAGATTACTCGCAATTAACTATAGACTCCAAAGACTGCGAAACAGATCCAACAGTCGCATCAAACGCTGCCGCTGACAATGGAATCCGAATAGATATACATATCCCGTTCGACAC
This sequence comes from Palaemon carinicauda, assembly GCF_036898095.1. Taxonomy (NCBI): domain Eukaryota; kingdom Metazoa; phylum Arthropoda; class Malacostraca; order Decapoda; family Palaemonidae; genus Palaemon; species Palaemon carinicauda. The sequence continues at coordinate 23,880,203 of NC_090768.1, forward strand.
ATAAGAATTACCGATAAAAACCTAATTGCAGATTCGGGCCTAAACAAAAGCGCAGATATGGAGAATCCATGTTCCATCCGCGGGACAACAGGGAATTATGACACTCGAATTACATTTTGTCCGCAAGTAACCGCCGATTTAAAAATTATACGGGAATCAGCGTTACTGCATAACAGCAGCAGGCAAATGAAATAGCAGCTCCATAATGCAAGGTAACACGCTCAGCCAAATGCCCCGCGCATTTAGGTTCCGAGAGTGATGCACTCTGGTGCCAGGGGGGGGAGGGCCGGGATGGGCACCTCATGCAGGGGGGGAGAGGTAGGTGTGAAGTGTGCAGCCCAGTCCGTAGAGTTAAAATCGCACTAGGTCAGAAATCCCACAATTAAAACGGCGAGCGAAAACCCCGAAATGGCTTCTCGATTTCCATGAAGATAAAATATCATTGTGCTGGAAAAGCCAAAGAGAACTTTTATGAAATCGTATTAGGTCGAAATAGCGGTCCAAAGTGGAAATTGAAAAATAAATGTGCAAGCCGCCGCAGCGCCATTTTGATTTGCGGTTAAATACACGAGCCGCTGATGGGCCTATGCTGGGATTCGAGTGTGAAGCGACCCCTTCCCACCCCACTCCCCCCACCAACAGTGTCGGACAATCGAGTCAGTAAATGGATCAAAAATCATTATTTCATGCGAAAGCAATATACACAGATCTATTCGTAATGGCAAAAGCGAAGAATACAAGGGATTTCCATTAAGCTGTAAAGATGCATTGATGAACAAGAAAGCTATCCGAAAACGCATAGGACGGATCACTGAGACATGTGTCGCAACATTGACTTATATCGTCCGACTTTATCATTTCTAAGAGAAAACATATTAACCTGCTATGAATCACCTGGCGATTTTGATTGCTTTGTTAATATTAGATGAAGAACAGGACTGGTTACAATTTTATTAGACACTGTAAGCAAAGTGGTATTATGGTCTCTTTGGCTCAAATGCTGGGATTTTCACTGTTCATTTTGTAATTTATGATGATTATACTACTTAGCAATGATAATATTAATGAAGAAAATCTTCATTCTATACAGAGCCAACGTCATTTTTTTTTTTTTTACCTTTTTTAAGATCATAAAGGAAGCGAATAATGAATCATGTCTTTTGATTGCTGAATGCAAACATTACCATATGTAAAAAATAATACTGAGTTCAATGAACAAAAAAATTTGAGCAAGGATACAAATTTCTTATGTTTCACATTATTACATACATTACACCGTTATTATATCTATTAAATACCCATTAAGTATCCGATGCTTCGGAAATTCTGTCAGTCATCTACCGTAATAAATTATTGACCAACTATCTCTCACTACTGAATATCCGTCAGGAATCGGATCCACAGCGGCGACCTCAATATTTTATGGAGAATTCATTTAAACTGCATGACTCTTACTTGATCCACTTCTTGAAATTTTGTACAACACAAACGTTTCATGTCATTCCTCGCTCGTATTGGAAAAAATACTGTTACATACCTGTTTACTTTACGATGAGAAACTCCAACAACTCTAACACCCGTTGAGATACTACCGCTAGAGAGTTATGGGGTCTTATGACTGGCCAGACAGTACTACTTTGGATCCTTCTCTCTGGATACGGTTCATTTTCTCTTTGCCTACATACACACACCGAATAGTCTGGCCTATCCTTTACATATTCTCTTCTATCCTCATACACCTGACAACACTGAGATTACCAAACAATTTTTCTTCACCCAAGCGGTTACTGCACTGTAATTGTTCAGTGTCCATTTTCCTCTTGGTAAGGGTAGAAGGGACTCTTTAGCTATGGTAAGAAGCTCTTCTAGGAGAAGAGCACTCCATAATCAAACCACTGTTCTCTAGTCTTGGGTAGTGCCATAGCCTCTGTACCATGCTCTTTTACTGTCTTGGGTTAGAGTTCCCTTGCTTAAGGGTACACACGGGCACACTATTGTATCTTATTTCTCTTCCTCTTGTTTCGTTAAACTTTTTATAGTTTCTATAGGAGATATTTATTTTAATGTTATTGTTTTTAATATTTCATTTTTCCCCGTTTCTTATCCTCACTGGGGTATTTTCCCTGTAGGAGCCCCTGGGCTTATAGGATCCTGCTTTTCCAACTAGGGTTGTAGCTTAGCAAGTAGTAGTAGTAGTAATAATAATAATAATAATAATAATAATAATAATAATAATAATAATAAAGAACAATAAAAAAAAATTGTATACTAACTTTCAACTCAAAGAAAATAGTTAAAAACAAATGAAATTGAAGAGTTGGAAAATCCAGCAAAAAATCATTCCGCATTTCTTCCTGGAAAAACCTTAGGAAGCAAAATCTCAATCTTAAATCAAAGTAGCCAAAATGATTAAAGAAAAAAAAAAAACTTTACTAATACTGAATATCGGGTTAAGCCAATGAAGAAAACACACCTTTTCTTATCTATTGATCTTAACCCAAATATTCTACAATCGAAAATTAGTTTTCCGGCGTCGATCACCATATTCGTAGTAGGCTAACGCTGATGACGTTACATATCTAACATCGTTCCTTTACTTCGCAATGCAATGTCCGTTCTTTCTGACATCGTCATTATCATCATCATTATCATCATCATCATCTTACAACTAATTACTCGCGGTCAGGTTCCCTCATATCAAGTTCACCTTTCTTAGAATCAAGAACAAGTAAATGTTGTTACAGTTCAGATTAGAGAGCCTTGTTTCGTCAATGCACTACCTTGGTAGTTTTGTTGAAGTAGATCAGTGATATAAGGACTGAGATAAGTGTAAAGGCACCGGACAATCAGGTGGGAAATAAACAACAGGACAACAAAAAACTTATATGGAATATGCACATAAAAGAAAAAAAGTCATAAGGGAAAGAAGAACTAATAAATATTCAGACATGAAAACATAATCGATTCTAACGAAGAAATACGGAAACATTAACAAAAGGGACATGGATAGAATGAGAAAAGAGATAACAAACGATGAATTTGCGCATGGGACAAATAAACAAACAATACCAGAAAAAAGTTCACGAGTCAACCTGCCGAGCGTAACAACAGAGGTTGTATTATATGGCAGGAATCGAGTATCCTCCTCCGGTAGATCAACTTAATTAAGGTCATAACACGAATTTCTAATTAGATCAAAAGTCCCTCAAGACATCGCGTACATCTCTAGGGGGATTGAAGTGAGGTGCAAAAAGGGGTTTATTTAAATGAGAAGGGGAGAAATAGGATGCGCTATAGTAAAAACGGGGGGGGGGGGGGGTAAGATGATGAGGATATAGAAAAAGAGGAAATGGTGAAATGGTAAAGAGAGATGATAAAGGAGTATTGTTTAAGAGGATGAAAACAAGGTAAAAGAAAAAAAAAGACAGTAAATATATGCTTATCTAAATGTATAATTTTAAATCATTCATAAAAGTGGATGAGGATATAGAAAAAGAGGAAATGGTTAAATGGGAAAGAGAGATGATAAAGGAATATTGTTTAAGAGGATGAAAACAAGGTAAAAGAAAAAAAAAGACAGTAAATATATGGTTATCTAAATGTATAATTTTAAATCATTCATAAAAGTGGATGAGGATATAGAAAAAGAGGAAATGGTTAAATGGGAAAGAGAGATGATAAAGGAATATTGTTTAAGAGGATGAAAACAAGGTAAAAGAAAAAAAAAGACAGTAAATATATGCTTATCTAAATGTATAATTTTAAATCATTCATAAAACGGGATGAGGATATACAAAAAGAGGAAATGGTGAAATGGTAAAGAGAGATGATAGAGGAATATTGTGAGGATGAAAACAAGGTAAAAGAAAAAGAATCAGTAAATATATGCTTCTTTAAATGTATAATTTTAAATCATTCATAAAAATGGATGAGGATATAGAAAAAGAGGAAATGGTGAAATGGGAAAGAGAGATGATAAAGGAATATTGTTCAAGAGGATGAAAACAAGGTAAAAAAAAAAAAAGACAGTTAATATATGCTTCTCTAAATGTATAAATTTAAATAATTCATAAAAGTGGATGAGGATATAGAAAAAGAGGAAATGGTGAAATGGGAAAGAGAGATGATAAAGGAATATTAAGAGGATGAAAACAAGGTAAAAGAAAAAAAAATAGTAAATATATCCTACACGATATGTTTAATTTTAAATAATTCATTAAATGAGATATGGGAATACAGTACAGTACAAGTTGCTAACTATACTTGAAAATATTGCTTGATATAAGTTTTAGTCATAAAATCTCTCAAATTATGATAAAGCGTGAATGCATAACGATAATTTCATTAAAAAATCAAGGCTTACAAAATCATTAGGCCTTGTCGGTAAATATAAACCCTCTAGAGTCTAGACAATAAAATGAATCCTAAAATAACTAGTTTTTCATGGGAGAGAAAAAGTTTGATCATTTCCTTTTTTATAATTTTAATGAAAAACAAAACTAAAACTTGATATAAGACGTAATTTTCTTGAGTAATACAGAATGATCAAAGATATCCTTATTAAAAAAAAAGAGAGAAAGGGCAGCTCTGTCTTGCTAAGTCCTGATAGAATTTCAATAAAGAACATAAATGAATCCTGTTGAATAGTTAAGGAAATTCCACAAAATATCGTATGAAGTAAATAACAAGTAAAATACGCCATAATTACTAAAAGGTAAACCATGGAAATATAAGAACAAAGAATATGAAAATATTTGCAAAGAACTTATCGAATCACTGATGAGGAGGAATACTACATGTAAAGTCGTTATTACTATCTCTGCTAAAGTTATGGGTTTGGATGTTTTTGTTTATGAGTAATATTACGCAAATAGTTATTTGTGAATTTCTACCAATAACATACCAAGAGTGGGTTTCGTGACTAACAACAAATTATCAAATTTTGGGAGAGATAGGAATGTAACTTGCGGGGAGGAGTGGTTTGTGACGAGCCGAGAGAAGGTTGTGACTCAAAGGCAGGATGAAAGCAACTGAGTAAACTTTATTACACAACACTCGTTTATATATACATAAACCCCAGGCAAAAAGGGCATACAAAACATAACAGGCAATTTCATGTTCAACCGAAAAGATCACCAGTTAACAGTTAACGGTGAGAAAAACAAACATGTTATTTCAGGTTCTTATCAGTGCGAGAGGAGAGCGAAGATACAAGCATAATACATACCAAAAATGAAATGTTGTTACTATGTACGATCGTGTGACACACGGTTGGTACATGACTCCCCCCCTGAAAATGATATACTATACATGTTAAATAGGGCACCCTGATCTAGAGAGGTGAACTGTAGGCGGGTCATCTGGCAGGAGATAAGCAGGTTTTAGACGATCAATGGAGACCCAGTCTTCTTTGCCACGAATGTTTAATAGGAATGCTTTCAGACTGAGTCGAATCACAAGGAAAGGGCCCGTGTAAGGGGGTGTTAGCGGTGGCTTGCTAGTGTCGTTGCGTATGAAGACGTGTGTTGCAGAGTACAAGTCTGTTGGTATGTGATGCTTCGCTGGGGGCTTGTAAGTCTGGCGGCATGGAGTAAATTTTCCCACGACATGACGTATGCGCTGGAGATCGTCGGAGGAGGTTGCAGAAGGAAAAAGTTCGGCAGGAACGACCAACGGGTCGCCATACACCATTTCAGCTGCCGAGAAGTTGAGGGCGTCTTTAGGAGTGGTCCTTAGTCCTAAAAGGATCCAGGGAAGCTGAGTAAACCAGTTGGAATCCTTGCAGCAGGACATCAAAGCTGCTTTGATGGTTCGATGAAAACGTTCACCCATTCCATTGGCAGCGGGGTTATAGGCAGTTGTCTGATGTAGGGTGATGCCCAGGAGATTCGCTAATGATGGCCACAATTGAGAGGTGAAAGTGATACCCCTGTCAGAAATAATATGTTCAGGGATACCAAATCTTGCAATCCATCCATGAGAGTACATGAGGCGGACGTTGCAGTTTCCATGGGAATGGCTTCAGGCCAACGAGTGGAGCAGTCGATGACGGTATACAGGTAACGATGTCCTTATGATGTGGGTAGGGGGCCTACAACGTCGACGTGAATGTGGGCAAAACGACACTGAGGTTGAGGAAAGGTGCCCACTCTTGAATCCGTGTGTCGATGTACTTAGGAAGTTTGGCAAGAAGTACAGGCGCGGACCCAATCATAAGCATCCTTAGAAATGCCGTGACAAATGAACTTCGTCTTCAGCAGCTGTGCAGTAGAACAGCACGAGGGATGTGAAAGGCCATGAATGAAATCAAACACTTGTCAGCGCATGGGAGCAGGAATCCAAGGTGGCGGTCTACCAGTACTGACGTCACAGTGGAGGGTGGTGTTGGAGTCGTCGAGGGGGATGTCTTCCCAACGGAGAGATGTGCAGGATGTCTTACATGCTTGATACTCTGGATCCTGTCGTTGGGCTTCAGCCTAGGCGTTGTAATCCAATCCCAATTGAACGGCAGCCAACGTGTTTCTTGACAGGGCATCGGCAACGGGATTCACTTTCCCAGGGACGTATTGAAGGGTGCAATTGTATTCAGCCACGGCGGAGAGATGTCGGCGTTGACAGGCGGACCAGGCGTCAGACTGTCGAGTGAAGGTGTGCACCAGAGGCATGTGGTCTGTGCAAATGACGAAGGGCCGTACCTTCTAAGTGACTGACAGCCAAGTGCACCGCCAGCAATTCGTAATCGAAGGTAGAATAACCCGACTCTGCCTTGGACAGTTTTCTGCCGAAGAAGGCCAATGGGCGGGGCGAGCCGTTGACCACCTACTCGAATACTGCACCAATAGCGACGTCGCTGGCATCGGTGGAGAGGAGAGGGTCATGTGGGATAGGAAAAGTGAGAGCTGCAGCGGTTGATAGGGCCTTCTTTGCATTGCAAGAGGCCGCTTCTTGAAGGGGACCCAACTTCAGGTCCTTTGGCTTGCCCTTGAGGGAGGCGTAGAGGGGAGAAAGAGTGGCGGCAATGGCTGGCAGAAAACAGTGATAATAGTTGATCATGCACAAGAATTCCTGCAGAGCTTTGACGGTCGAGGGCGTGGGGAAGTTCTGAACGGCTGCTACCTTCTCAGGGAGGGGATGGACTCCTTCAGGAGTGATGCGGTGCCCTAAGAACGACACTTCGTTAGCACCAAAGGTACACTTGTCGTACCGGACTACAAGGGGGTTTTGTTGCAGACGATCGAGCACGATGTGCAGGTGATGGAGGTGTTCCTCTTTTCAGGAAGAGAACACAAGTATGTCGTCCACATAACATACACAGAAGGGGAGGTCCCCTAATATGCCATCCATGAGACGTCGAAAAGTGGCCCCAGTATTACGAAGGCCAAAACAGGAGTAATTGAAGGTGTATGTACCAAACGGAGTGGTGATGGCAGTCTTGGGGATGTGTTTTGGGTTCATAGGAACCTGATAATACCCCTTCAGGAGGTCGAGCGTGGAGAAAACCTTCTCTTTGTGCAGGTAGGAGGTCACGTCAGCGATGTTTGGGAGGGGGTAGTGATCCGGTTTTGTTTACATGTTCTGGCACAAACGGAGGGAGCCGTCTTTTTTCAGAACGATGTGTAAGGGTGACGACCATGGGCTGGAGGCCTTTCGGCAAAGGCCCATTTCCTCCATTTTGGCGAACGTCTGTTTGGCAGCTGCCAATCGTTCCGGTGCCAGATGTCTGAATTTTGCGAAGACTGGGGGTCCCGTTGTCTTGATATGGTGATAAATACCATGCTTGGCAGGAGTGGTGGGCGTTTGGCGAAGTTCTGGACGGAAAACTTTCGGGTACGACGTGAGGAGGTGGGCGTAGGCATCCGTGGGTGCGCTGATGTGGAGAGCGAGGTTGGAGGGGGCAGGTTGAAGAGGTGTCGACAAGTCTGCGTTGACCTATCGTCGGTGGGCGACATCGACCAGAAGGTGGAAATGAGAGAGGAAATCCGCACCGAGGATTGGCAATGTGACGTCAGCAACGAGAAACTTTCAATTAAATTTACCGTTTCCAAACGATAATGTGAGGTTCTCGTAACCGTAGGTGGGTATCGCAGATCCGTTGGCAGATACCAGGCGGACGTTGGCAAATGTAGACAGACTACGTCGTGTCCTGAAGAGTTCCCTTGGCAAACGAGAATGACAAGCACCCGTGTCTACCAAAATTGTACGCCCGTTCCTGCATCATATAAAAAGAAAAGATCAGAAACACGGGAGGCCACCGCCACGAGCGATGGCCTACTTACACATTTTTTGGCCACTGACAATCCTTGACACATTTCTTCGCAGCTGCCCCGAATCTGTTGTGGTAGTAGCAAAACTGCGGTTGATGGGAGGCAGTAAGTAGCTGTAGAAGTCGTTGGTTGGGGCGCGAGCGAGTGGTGGGTGGTAGGTGGCTTTGTTGCTGCTTCGGCACGTCACGGGGTAGGCGTGTATGTCCTACGGCATTCACGTCAGCTTCGGTTGATGTTGAATAGGTGTCCTATTTGTCCGGAGTGAAGGCATTGATGGAGGTCTTGAAGGTCGTGAAGTGGCTGTCAATAAGGGCGTCGGCTTTGGTCATCAAGTCCTTTATGGGTAAACTATCGACATCAGGTATGGCAGCACGTACAGGTTCGGGTAAACAGCGTATCCAAAGGGCACGAAGTAGGTTCACCTCGCGAGCAGAGCTGTCTGTGGCAGGTTGCAGGTGAGCGATACTGGTCATTTCCCAGAGGGCGAGCGAAGCCCTTTGGTCCCCCAACGGTTGTTGAGAGAGCTGAAAAAGCTTTGCTATACAGGCGGCTGGCGACGGCGAGTACTTCTGCAGAAGGTAAGTTTTGAGGGCGTCATACGCTATTGGGGTGTCTCCTTGTTTAAAAGCCAGTCGGATATTTCCGGGAAGGTGTCCTCGGGTATTGCCGCGAGAACATAATCTGCTTTGGTGGTTGAGCGAGTCACGCCCTTGATGAGAAACTGGACTTCTGCGCGCTGAAACCAAGCAAACGCCTCTCCGCTGACGAACGACAAAAGTTTCAATGGGGCAGCGCCAACTTCTGTGGAGTCCGCCATAGTACCAATGACGGAGGGGCGAGGGGGGGTGGAAGGCGGGAGGAGCAGGTCGACTTCCGGGTTCACCAATGTGACGAGCCGAGAAGGTTGTGACTGAGTAAACTTTATTACAGAACACTCGTTTATATATACTTAAACCCCAGGCAAAAAGGGCATACAAAACATAACAGGCAATTTCATGTTCAACCGAACAGCTCACAGGTTAACAGTTAACGGTGAGAAAAACAGACATGTTATTTCAGGTTCTTATCAGTGCGAGGGGAGAGCAAAGATAAAAGCATTATACATACAAAAAATGAAATGTCGTTACTATGTACGATCGTGTGACACAAGGTTGGTACAGGCTTTTGTGCAGGGGAACTATTCAACCAAGTGTCAAAACTGCAGACTTATAAAACTGAAAACCTTCGCACTATTTCTCTATAGTTTAGTACTTTATTCAAGCATTACTTCTGCAGAGGTTTGATTAAAGGTTACGCTTCTTTTCTTAGTTCAAGATATCGTTTGGATCTTAACTAAGTATTTCTAGCCGATGGAAATATGTACACAAGGGGGTTTAAAAATGCACAATAAAATAGTAATAAGGTATATCTTAAGGATAATACCCAGACCGCCAAATCAGAATATAAAAACTCTCTCTGCTATAAAAGGGGAGAATGAAATAGGAGAGTTCAGCAAATAGTAAAATGATTTTATCATCATAAAAAAAAAGGGATGGGCTGCCATTCTGTGAGGGCTACGATGACTAAGGGAATTGCTCATTCCCCCTACACTTATATACGGATCTCTTACAAGGAACAAGAGATAGACCAAAGAACACTAAAGCAAGATTCCCCACCCCCCCCTCTCTCTCTCTCTCTCTCTCTCTCTCTCTCTCTCTCTCTCTCTCTCTCTCTCTCTCTCTCTCTCTCTCTCTCTCTCTCTCCCGAATGATATTTTGACCTGGTTTTCTAAATATTAACGCAAACATGATATCAAAGATTTGTCTTTGACTCGATCTTTTTTTCACGTAATCTGGAAGTACTGGATTTTTTCTATATGAAAATATTTCCCTTTCGAAATTACTTCAAGATGAACCATAAATTACGCGACAAAATATTTTAATGCGTAACAGATTTGTTATGCATACACGGTTCAACTTACAAAACCGTATTGGGGGTATATATATCATCTTTTTATCATTATGATTACTAGCATTTTCATTATCATTATCATTCACTCCATGGCTCCCTGGCTTTATTAAATTATAATTATTAGGACTCTCCAATACAGAAACATTATTGATATATCTCCTACACCTTTTGTCTGCTTAAGCACCTGAATAAAAAAGTCAATACTAAAATATACTTTTCTTGAAAAAAAAATTTCGTCTATATTTCACATACAGATGACAAGAACTGTAATTCGATCTAAGTAATAAGCAAAAAATACGATG
>NC_090768.1:23893218-23910718 GCF_036898095.1 Palaemon carinicauda
CACTTAAGATTTGCAGATGACATAGTTCTGTTTAGTGAATCATACAAGTAATTGCACAAGAAGATACAAGATTTGAATAGAGAAAGCAAAAATATAGGACTGAAAACGAGTAAAACTAGAATAATGTTCAATGAAAATGCAGAGAGGCAACAAATAAAGGTTATGGAAGAACCCCTAGAAATTGTCAATGTTTCCCCTGAATATGAGACCGAAATTAAAAGAAATGCCAGATTTTCTAAAAAGTGGTCCTATCAGTATCAGCTACTACTGCAGGAGCTTGGAACCTTACTAAAGAACATAAAGCTAGTTACAACTCAAAGAGCAGGCTGACATGAGTCTTTTTATAGTTTGTATATGACTTATATGTTTTTAACGTTGTTAATAGTTTATATAGGACATATCTGTTTTGACGCTGTTGCTGTTTTTAGAATGATATATTGTTAATTCATTCTCGTCATTTATTTATTTCCTTATTTCCTTTCCTCACTGGGCTATTTTCTCCTATTGGAGCCCTTGGGTTTATAGCATCTAGCTTTTCCTACTAGGGTTGTAGCTTGGCTAGTAATAATAATAATAATAATAATAATAATAACACGAAGAGAGAAAAAGAGAAGCACGAATAAGAGAACAAAGTAAAGTAGAGGATATGATAACATGTAAGAAATCGAAATGGTCAGGGGCACAACATATAATGATAATGACCTAATAGATGTACATTAAGAATAACAGAATGGGTCCCTAGAGATTGCAAACGAAGCAGGGGAAGGAAGAGAAGACGATGTCTTGACGAGCTAAGAAAATTTGCGGGTATAGACTGGCATAGACAGATCATAAACAGACACGAGTGGAAGGTTAAGTCTGAGGCCGTTGTCCTGCCGAGGACGTGGGAGGAGATGATGATGATATATATATATATATATATATATATATATATATATATATATATATATATGTATATATATACATATATATATATATATATATATATATATATACATATATATATATATATATATATATATATATATATATATATATATATATATATAAGGTGGCTCTAGAGTAAGAACGACACATTCAAAGATACGAACATACATGCTTTATATACTACAGCCTGAAGGAATCTTCAGTACAAATATTACCACAATATTAGCAGTACATCATAGATTTCTTAAGGAAAAAAAAAATTACTTTTCACGCTTACCAAAATTGAAGAAATAGCCCCTAACATTTATTATGCACAGTGTTCTTTTTTTTTTCTTTTTTAGAAAATTCTATGGGAAATTAAAATCTTTTATAACCCACAATGCACAATAATATACTTTGTTTACTATTACATGAATGTCTTTTAGATGTTATCCCCGTTTGGAGAAAAAAAAAACTTGATATAGGGGTAGTTTTCAAATATGATTACACATTGAAAAAGAATGTTGGATAAAATATCCCTCAAAATCCTAATTATGTAATACATAGGATTTACTTTATATTGATCAAGATATATCTATAAGAATCAAAAGGGAATAAGACGGCAATATCAAAAGGGTACACTACTCATGCTTTGGCTGTACATTATTTTAATCTAGCCCATCAAATCGTGCGGTTCGTGGCTGACAGTAATCAATATTATTATTATTATTATTATTATTATTATTATTATTATTATTATAATTATTATTACTAACCAAGCTACAACCCTAGTTGGAAAAGCAAGATGCTATAAGCCCAAGGGCTCCAACAGGGAAAAATAGCCCAGTGAGGAAAGCAAATAAGGAAATAAATAAATGATGAGACTAAATTAACAATATATCATTCTAAAAACAGTAACAGCGTCAAAACAGATGTCGTATATAAACTATTAACAATGCCAAAAACAGATATGTCATATATAAACAATAAAAAGACTCATGTCAGCCTGGTCAACATGAAAACATTTGCTCCTACTTTGAACTTTTGAAGTTCTACTGATTCAACTACCCGATTAGGAAGATCATTCCACAACTTGGTAACAGCTGGAATAAAACTCCTGGAATACTGTGTAGTATTGAGCCTCATGATGGAGAAGGCCTGGCTATTAGAATTAAATACCTGCTTAGTATTACGAACAGGATAAAATTGTCCAGGGAGATCTGAATGTAAAGGATGGTCAGAGTTATGAAAAATCTTATGCAACATGCATAATGTAATGACGTTATCAAAGGAAACATTTTGGAACCCATGTTGATAATCTGTATCAAAGAGCAAAACTTAATTTAATCCATGATCTGTTTTTCAGTTATATATTATTCTCTTTCCTCAAATTCTAACCATATGGAGTCATCAAGAAATAATCAATATAGTAATCCCATTTCTACTTTAAATATGAGGTATCTGTTTTTTTATTTTCATTGCTCGACATGTCAATAAAATAACGCACTAACTTCGATCAAGTTTTTTTTAACTTTCCTTTCGTGACATACCAATATATATATATATATATATATATATATATATATATATATATATATATATATGTATGTATATATATATAAATATATATATATACATATATATATTTATTTATATATATATATATATATATATATATATATATATATATATATATATATATATATACATATATATATATCCTAGGAACCCAAAATGTCAACATGCAAAATCAAGTAAAAACGTAGAGACGGATAGGTTAAACATCCTTCCACATATCTCGTTTAGTTCAAGTCATCTTTAGAACAGATACCTCATAATATAAATGTTCATTATGTACGATATGATAACAATGCAAGCGAAAAGAATAACAACTGGTAAAGAAAAGTAGAAAAATACATATATACATATTTTGGATAAATTAGTAAATCATGTGAAGAAATGTCAAATACTATCAAACCACAGTAATTGCTAGACACTGCTGGATTAAAGACTATAAAATCTACCATGACATAATTTATGTTATTTATGGAAGTTCGAGCATAATTTCTCAGCTTGAATAAGAAACCTTACCAAAAATAGCTGGTAGCTGAAAACGTTATGCAAACATTCACGCATGTACGTATACCCATAATAAATGAAGACCACAAATATTTAATAATTTTCTGGATCAATAGTCGATTACAGATACAATCAATCTAGCCCTGGTAATTACATGTAAGCTCTCCTTGCGAAAATGTAAGGTTTCCTCTAATTCAACACAATGGATCGCCTTTTAATTATCAACATCTCATAACACAGTGTGACGATGCCGAGAGAAACATTGTGACTCAAAGGCAGGAAGCAATCAACTGAGTAACTTTATTAAAGAACACTCTCCTTTATATACAAAACCTCAAGGCAACATGAATTTTCATGTTCACAAGACAGACAATGTTACAGAGGAAACACGCAGACAGGTTTATTCTGGTTCTTTTTAGTGCGAGGGAAGAGCACAGATACAAGCATAATATATACAAAATAATTTACGTACGATCGTGTGACACACGGTTGGTACAACAGCATATCAATCCATCATAATAGTGCAGTAATATACATACCCAATTTTCCTCAACATTACGATATTCCACCAAAGAGGCAAAATGTCACACTTTGGTTGGCTCAGTCATTTTCTAGAAACTAAGGCTATAATTATTGAGACTATGTTGTATCAATAACACTGAATTATTGGTTGGCAGAAATTTTGTGATGCTGTTTGTCCTATTAGTGAAAAGTTTAAAATGCAACACCAGTCTAGCAATACAAAAACAACTTTTTTTATGGTGGGAATTCTGCATTTTATGATAAATAAAATAAACCTGGCAACAAATATATTACGTGGGGAAACAGCAAATAAATCCGAGAGCAAGGCCTTCATTAAAATTCTAAGAGACTAAGGGTGACCTTTACATGTGGAACCTAAAATCCCTTTTGCCATCAACTAATTCAAATCCACGAGGTGACATTTTTTTTTTTTTTTTTTTTTTTTTTTAAGGAAAACTTTACGAAAACTTTTCCCTGTAAACCCTAAGGACACAATCCTGGAAATTTTATGGAATTTTGAACGACGATGTAAAGCTACCTAAATTGTAAGCCATACCAAATATCGGTACCAAAATGTGGGCAAAGGTTATCATATATTTTCCAAAAACCTTAAATGTCGGGAGCTTTTGGATATTACACTGTTTTCATGATAACCAAATTAACTATTTCTGATATGGAATAAGAAAAAAAATGTCATACACCAAAAACGACTTATGATAAAAGCATACAAAACGGGTCTGGCAGTTATGTTGTTAATTATTCCATCTCATTAATATTTTCATTAAAGGTTATGAGGTGGAGGTCATGGCATAAGTCAAGGCTATGGTAACTTCCCTGTAACTTCCCAAACCTCAAGAGGTGAAACAATGGCTAGCGTAAATTTTCCTACAGTCGAGATCCTTAGCTATCAGACAATATTTGATAACATTTGTCAACCCAGTTGGTACCTACTGTATATTTGGAAAATGGAGTTCACACACAAAACAAAAAGGTCTATGAAGTTCATAATACTTCATTCTGGAAATAAAAATTTCAGATTTCTGAAACTAGGTGAAAATATTTTATTTCTTACGAAAGACAAATACGTCTCTGGCGAAGCTGTGGTCCTCTGACAAATTTATCTGGTTTTAACAACACTCCCAACTCACGTTCTCTGCCAGGAGTCAGTAATGGTTTAAAATACCACCTCCCAATTCAGTAGCTTCAGACACAGTCGTACGAGGTTACATATGAATTTTGCCATTAACTATAGTATGCAGGTCGAGCGCATTGTAATTGTGTGGTTTGTGAATACGAAAAAAAAAATATGTTTGTTCAATTACCTCGAGCAAGTAAATGGTGAAACAAGTAGTTATTCTAAACAACAATATCACTAGAAAAAAAAAATAAAGAACCAATCACGAAAAGGCAATAATTTATCTCAAGTGATCTCAGAACTGTTTTCCCTTCTTCACCATCTTTGTATATGCTCAAACATGTTCATGACATGTTTGGTTGATTAAGATTCGAGCTCTGTGCCTCGTACGAAATGTTCTAAGACTAACGTATAACTAATGAACAGAAACGAAGATGAGATTGCCGTGTATCTGCTGTGTTCATAACCAAGCTTATTTGACAATGATATACGACATAAATACAAGCCTATGTTAATTCTTCGATCAAGCCACTTTTTCTCCTCGGATCGAAATTTTCCATCTCCACAGTTCTGTGGTCACTGCGTCCGACGAATCGACTCTCAAGTGGTGTGAAAAAAAAGTTCATCCTTCTGAGTTCTAACTTCGAACTCAAAATGCTAAAGTATTATTGTGGTATGTGAGGATAAAACTTGCTAACCATTTAATTAAAGAAAAAAATTACTTCTAAGGATTCATATATTTGTAAACTTCATACAATTCTTTAAAAATCAACCACTTGATTTATAAGGTATAATTCACCTAGATAACTTTTGAATAAATACACTGTATAAAGAGAGAGATAAACAGAAATACCACAAAAACATATAGTGCATACCCAAACCCATGATAAGTAAAGTTCAACGCATCTTTTTCCCTCCCAGTCATGTTCTTTCGTAAGCCACAAACTAGAGCAATCCTTTATGAAGTTGTGTTGATCCTTTTTTTACACCATTTAACTTCGTTTACAAAATATCTCATAAACACAGTGAGGTTGAAAGGAAAAGAGCTTATACTCCACCCATTGCTTCACTAACCAACAGAAATTTATGTTACTAAGCTCTCTATCTTAGATACTCATACAACTAGAGTGAAACAACCAGTCATTATCTTTACTTTCATCAGTATCATTTATCAATACCAGCCGAAAGAACCGATATCAAAACTAATACGTATCCTCCAAACAACACTACGAATAAATCAATCGATAATATAAAGGTAAACATTGCGGATTGGTGATGGTGGGAGATTTTCACCTGATCGTTCACAGCAAACCAACATAGTATGGGTGGTCTTGCCTAGTACAGCTTTGCTGATCATGGCGATACACAAACCTTTCACTACATTGAGGTATTCCCACTCAGAAAAAGGATATATATATATATATATATATATATATATATATATACCTATATATAAAGGATATATATATATATATATATATATATATATATATATATATATATATATATATATATATACCTATATATAAAGGATATATATATATATATATATATATATATATATGTATGTATATACATATATATATAATTATATATATATATATATATATATATATTTATATATGTATATATATACATATATATGTATGTATATAAATATATATATATATATATATATATATATATATATATATACACACACACTAACACTTGCCTTCTTCACTCAAGCAATAGTTTCAAGGCATCGACTGGCTCTGAGATACGCGATGGATGAATGGACCAATGGCTGCCTTTAAGAGAGGGCATAAACGGTTTTCGATTGGCCAGATACATCAGTATAAGAGGCATGTTGAAATGCTTCGAAGAATGCGGATTCTCGACAGCTTTGTTACTGCCTAGAATGGATAACGTGTTCCTGGCTGCTAAACCAACTCTGAAGAAGCTGTAAGACCACAGAAAGAGAGAGAGAGAGAGAGAGAGAGAGAGAGAGAGAGAGAGAGAGAGAGAGAGAGAGAGAGAGAGAGAGAGAGAGAACTTTACAGTTTGCAGTTTTAGTTTTAATGACCAAAGAAGGAAAGAGAATAAAATAGTTCTGACAAATTCCTTTGAAAAATAAGCCCAATTTTATCTCCAAAGTAATTTAAATATTTCCAGTATGTCCAAGAAAAGTTACGTTTTGATTATTCACAAACTTAACAATTCACGAAACACTGAATCTTGCACAATAGAACATTCTTTAACATCAAAAGATTGAACACCACTAAATTACGTGGATTTCACAATAAAAGAAAATCAAGACAACTGCTCACCATTTTCTTCTGAAAAAATTTACTGAAACGAGACCCAATTCTTCGTCTTCAAAAGCTATTCTTGCCACCGCTCTCAACCCTGACGAAATGTAAGAGGAGCAAAACAGCCAGAACAGAACTCCCAATCTGTCTTACTTAATCTCATCAAAATAACTCGTCGTTTATTCTGAAGTCTCTTAAGAAAGGTCTGCTCCAAAGCAGCGCAGAGTTCAGAAAGAGACTGTAAAGAGGAAAATGACAGGACAATTCAACCATTCATTATATTCTAAGAAGCTGCAGACACTCGCTAAAGTTTTCACGCGGGCCCGATTCGCTGCGACACTTCCTTGACTTATTTAGTACTCTCCACTTACGGCTTATACTTTGACGTCTCAGGATAAAACGTGTCTTTAAATCTGCTGGGTTTGGTAACGATGACCGCAATGCCTTTGTTCTGGAATTAGGATTAATCTGTTGAAAATGCTTGGTAACTGAACATCTCATCTGACCCAAATGCAAATTCACACGAATATATATATATATATATATATATATATATATATATATATATATATATATATATATATATATATTAGTGTACCCGTGCCGTCAAAATGACGCCTAATTGTTTAGATAGAAATACACGCACACCCACACACAGATTCAACCATTCCCAGGCACCTCCTGCTTTCCTTTCCTAACCCGGGTATGACTACTCCCTTTTCTCCCTGAGCGTGACAGAATATATATATACATATATTATATATATATATATATATATATATATATATATATATACACATAATTTATTTATTTGTAAATATAGTTAGACACTTACTCTTTAATATATAGGGGAGATGTTTACATGTAAATATATACATATATACTGTAGACACGCACACACACCCACACACACATATACATTATATATATATATATAAAGTATATATATACAGTATATATATAATATATATCTATCTATCTATCTATCTATATATATATATATATATATATATATATATATATATATATATATAATGTGTGTGCGTGTGAGTGTGGATGTGTGTTTGTTTACCATGCCTCTCACATTCGAAAGGATGCCTACAGCAGGTCTTGCGCATTCGTTTATCATTAACTACGTAATCTGTCTTTTCATAGTGGTCATTCATTTTAGTAATGACAAGAGCCTGTAATAGTACAGCAGACAACAACTTTTCAGAAGAATCTTTCATTTCCGAATACAAGCGCCAAAATTGATACAAATACTCCATAGGAATTGCTCTTCAGATAAAAAACGTTAGTTTACCTAAAAATTCAAGATGGTGACTATTTTTCAAGATGGACGCCATTGATATACAGGAATGCTGCTTTTAGAAACAAATTGGCAAGACTTTTAATATATGAAGGATCTTCGTGTTACGTCACAAATTTTTCACTACGTAAAATCTGAAATCCGAAACAAGGATTTACTCCATGGCTCCCTTGTACCAACAGGGTGGATGTCAATACACGTTAATTTGGGATGAATAACTATTGACAGTATATATATTAAATAATTAGTTTAATGTCCCCAAAATTGTCTAATAACCCCCAGACCATTTATCCACTGTATATTGCATGTATTTTAAACAGATTTTTAGTTAAAAAGCCACACCTAACCACAGAAGGTCTGAGCCAAGGGTAATGGGGCTTTACATTTCTTTGTATGTACTGTAGTAAGTTGGGTGGCTCACAGATCACAAGGGTCTTGAATCATACTGGATAAACGGTCGGGCTAGGTGTAGGTCATATATTTTCTATTCCCGAACCTAATCATACCTCATACCTTATTGTGCAAGATTGTGATGAAGCTAATAAAAGATAAAAAAAAATTCGGCCTTGATTCACCGAATACTGATAATTATTATGCCATGATACCTTAAATACCATTCAACAAGATGACAAATACAGATCTAGGACCGTTTAAATTCTAGACTGACTAGAGCAAGTGTTGTCTTTGTCAGAAGAAAAAAGTGAAGTGCTAAAGTCACTACATACACAACATATACAACAACAAGATAGCTACACTATGATTGCAACTAATATTCCTCTCTCTCATGCAATTAATGAGATGCCTAATGTCCTGGATCCAACACTGCCATCAAGGTTGCCATTTACCTGAGTGAGGGCAATCAGCAGTGAGAAGATGGATATCAATAGTTAGTTCTGAAGTCAGCATCTTGGTTGCTCAGTATGAGGCAGCATGTGTGACCAAAGAGGGTAATGAACATACTAGCGACCATGAGGAGACAGATCAAGCACAAAGAGTGTTCCTTGAGAAAGAAGAAAAGCTCTCACAAGCCATGCAGCATAAGGGCAATCGTTTCCAAGAGGAGAATCAAGACTCGCTATCGCTTGATGCAAAGGATACTGCTCACAAAACTGACATTGAGATGACTGGCACACACCTGGAGAAAGGATTCTAGGAGTTTATGAAGAGACTAGTGGGGACGAAAAATCCCCCTTCTATAAACTAATCAAGAAAAACAAGGTTGGCTTTTTCTAACGGGTACCAGCGTCTGTTGTATCTTCAAAGCAAAAAGTGCTGAAGGCAGATTGTCAATTGTTCTCCAAGCTGTTCATTTCATGCCTTAGCAGAGAGTATGACTTAAAGGAGTTCTTCTGTAATGAGAACCAGCTACATCTTGCTACCCTTAGTGATGTTGGTGAGCTCCACAAATATTAGAAATTCCTCATCACTACCATTTTCCAGACACCAAAACCATCATCACTGATAGTGCATCATTGATGAACAGCTTCCCCCATGAAGTTCACAGACGTTCGAAAAGTATACAATATTCAGTGTCATTCCTACAATACAAGCATATTCTACCAAGAAGAAGAGAACAGATGTTGAGTTTTATGTTTACTGGCCATCTATTCTGAAAACTAAAACTAGGAATAGGGCTAAATTCCCTCAAACTGGTGAAACATCATGAGCGAAAATGACATCTAGCCCAACCTGTTCGAAGTTCTGGCTGATAAGATTGCACATGTGGCCACACTAAATGTGACAATTGAGGCCAACTAAGAATAAGCTGCCAGCAACACTATCTATCTGGCTGGGGTAGCACTATGCAGTCATGAAGAAGCTGATACACTGATCTTTATGCAAACTAGGC
This sequence comes from Palaemon carinicauda, assembly GCF_036898095.1. Taxonomy (NCBI): domain Eukaryota; kingdom Metazoa; phylum Arthropoda; class Malacostraca; order Decapoda; family Palaemonidae; genus Palaemon; species Palaemon carinicauda. The sequence goes on from NC_090768.1 coordinate 23,903,310, forward strand.
ATGCAAAACAACTGGCAGTGAAGTCATCACTGTCAAAGCCAGCAACACAGAGGTTTTCGTCATTGTAGTCAGTGTTCTACAGGCCTTTCAGGAGCTGGATCGGCAGCAGTCATGTGTTGCTTTTGCCCAAGGACAGACCCTGAGGTGGGTTCTTGTACATAACTTGTGTTGCACCCGTGCAGAAAACAGAAGTCTGCTTGGCAAAATTGGGATGTTTGCAATAAAGCTTACGGTGTTTTCAGAAAATTCAGCTGCCACCGGCAGTGGATAATGAAAACTTGAAGACCCTGTAGAAGTTTGTAGCTATGATATACAAGATCCAGCACAGCTAAAGGTGTTGATGTAATATTAGACATGCTTGCTCGGAAGAAGAGGCCATTCCTCCAACGTAAGCAGTGCTGAAACAGCATGTGAATCATGCTGCCTACAACGAAGGCTGCATCTGGAGTCAGTCAACAGTATATCAACAAGATACACAAGTTCCAGGTAACTGGGGTATTTGGACAGAATGCTTACCCATTATAGAGTTGCCAGCAGCTGACAAAGTGTGGAAGCACGTCGGAATGCTGTAGTTAATGCAATTGCTATTGCATTGGTCTGGCCTGCACAGCACTTTGCAGCTGCATATGCAAAATTTAGAAGTTTATTCATGCACTTAGCAAGATATGTGGCAAAAGGTATATGCCTGCTGCCTACATGTACATCCAATAATATTTTGGACTGATGGTGCCTATAATATGAGCACTCTTTACTCTATTCATGACTCCAGTATTGATATTATGGTAGGCCTATATGGAAGCTAGTAAATTGCTACATAGGCCCAAATTCTGGTTCTACATAATGAAAAATGTATGTCTTGATGCCACGATCATTTGAACAGGAAAAGTATTTGCAATTTTATTGCGAAATGAAAGATTTCTGTATATTAAATGGCATTCATTAAATACACAACAAGTTTGGTAAAAACAAAAGAAATCACCAAGGAGTATGTGGACCAATTTCGTACTTCTTCCTGGAAATGAAAGATTGTAAGACGTTCATCATCATCTTCTTTACGACTACTGACGCAAAGGGCCTCAGTTAGATTTTGCCAGTCGTCTCTATCTTGACCTTACAAATCAATACTTCTCCACTCATCATCTCCTACTTCATGCTTCATAGTCCTCAGCCATGTAGACTGGGTCTTCCAACTCTTCTAGTGCCTTGTGTTGCCCAGTTGAATGTTTGGTGAATAATTTCTCTTGGGGAGTGCGAAGAGCATGCCCAAACCATGTCCATCTACCCCTCACCATGATCTCATCCACATATGGTACTCAAGTAATCTCTCTTGTAGTCTCATTCATACGTTACAAAATGTTATTGGTTACTTACAGTAAAAGTTTGAATTGTAATACCGATGAATATTTTCTGTATTTCATGCCATTCTTGTTATACGTTTTTGCTGAAAGCTTTGAAATCCAACAACGAACGTTAATTTAGGTTAATGAAACACCACATTCTTAGCAACAAATCAGTTCATTATCATAGATAAACAAGAAATTTAACTTGCCAATTTTGTATTGATATCTGTTATTAATAGTTTCTTGAAATTTATTTACTTTATATCATCGATATTCTACACTGTACTTCATATTCATGATCTGTTATATACTAGTGTAAGCGACCCGTCAAAATGACGGCTGAATACCAAAATAGATATGCACGCACATATCTTCTCAAACCCTTCCCCGTTCCTAACTACAACCCCTCTCACCAGGGTATGACTACTCCCTCTCCCCCTACTCTTGCTCTCTATTTCATAGGGGAGATAACTCTTTATCTCCATTTTTGGCCTTTATTTATTCCGGTTGTTTATATACACGACAATTCAACGTACAGTAAACAATTACGCAGTCACAGTAATTTCCATAGGTCTTAGGTTTATTGAATAAAAATAAAAATCTGACTCATAAAAAAAAACTATTCCCTTTTGGCTCTATAAAACCTCAGAAATTCTCAATTTCTTTTAGTATTCTAAAATGGATTTATATATCTCAAGATCTACTATCAATAAATGATAAAATAATTTTATTTATAGCTTCATATTCTCTCTGTACATAATGGTTTTGTTTGAACTCCGTATGTCGTGTCCCATTTTTTTATAGGTTGATATCCAGTCTAGCACTGTCATAAAGGTATCCAGTAGATGCATAATCAAAATAACTTGCATTAAAAGAAAGAAGTAAATTTATAATTTTCTCTTATAAATTTTACCATGAAGAAATGGAAAAACCTTAATACATGAAGAAAACAATTTTCACAAATGCAAATAAACAAATAGCACAAAGTTGATTATAATGAGGAAAAATAACCAAATAAAATAATGATTATACAGATAAAGAGATCAAATCCTTGTCTGGTCTTACCAGAGAACCTTAATATTTTCTTCGCACCTTATTTTAAAAAGCTTGAGAAAAAGGCCACTCATGAAAAGCAGCGGCAAGGGACAGCGGCAATGCCCTAACAAGCAGAACAATGCTTTTGAGACTGACCATATACTGTACATATGATCAGCGTCCAAGGCCCCTCTCCATCCAAGCTAGGACAGGGGAGGACCAGGCAATGGCTGCTGATGACTCCACCAACCGCCAACAAACCCACATCCTTAGCTCACGAGGAGGGAAGGTTGCAGCCACTAAAGGAACTAACGAATTTGAGCAGGACTCGAAACCCACCCAGTCTGGGTGGGACGTTACCAATAGGCCACTACAATCCTAACAGAAGATAACAGAAATCCACAATCAAAAGGAATGAAATAAAAACTGAGAAATTGAAGTAAAGAAACTCAATCTACTCTAACTTCTTTTCTCTCTCTTTTTCTCTGACTCTTTTCCTCTCAATTCTATTGATAAAGAGTCATTCATGAAAGAGTTATATCCTTCAAAGGTAACTTTTGAACTGCAATGAAAGTTTGTCATGAATAAACCACGCCCGCTACCACACCAAAACTTAACCACATAATGGAGCACTTGAATTATTCACACTTTTTATCGCGTCACCTGAGCAATGGCGGTGATTTTCAACGGCACTTATGAATGAGTAATCGTGGACTTGTTAGAGCTTCCAAGCTCTCTCTCTCTCTCTCTCTCTCTCTCTCTCTCTCTCTCTCTCTCTCTCTCTTTCTCTCAGCGGTTATCTTTTACGCTGCAATTTCCTTGTCATTTAAAAAACTTTTATTGCCTTTCTTTCTCCATCATTTACCTCTCTCATCTGATCAAAGTTTTTCTTCTATTTGACAGATTTTCTTATATTGTTTTACAGACCGCTATCTTATACTCAGACAATTCCTTCTCTCTCTCTCTCTCTCTCTCTCTCTCTCTCTCTCTCTCTCTCTCTCTCTCTCTCTCTCTCTCTCTCTTGGATCAATAAGCTACAAAATTTGGATCAATAAGCTACAAAACCGAAATTAACTTTAGGCCCAAAAGAAACCCAAACAAGCTTTTCCTCCATTGACTCATTGACACTAGCGGCCCTCATAATCCATAGATGACCTACGGATAACATTTATCGAAGTTGATGAGGCCATTAAGTATGCAACAGGCTGTGCATACATCTCAAAACACGGAGCGTTTGTTTACCGGGTGTCCGTTGTTATGCAATTGAAAGGGATGCGATGGACGTGGGATGACCAGCCTGCGAGGCTTAATAATAAAACGCCGCCGTTCGCTATGGCTGATATTCTCTCTCTCTCTCTCTCTCTCTCTCTCTCTCTCTCTCTCTCTCTCTCTCTCTCTCTCTCTCTCTCTCTCGGAAGATAACTTGAGGGAGAATGACTATGCATTTTGCTCGGTAACTTATTCATTAGTTTCATAAAAAGTCTGAAAATAGTCATCTATTACTTAGGACAAAAATAATAGGCTTCCTCCACAGGCGACTTTTTTACCATCTCAGCATATATCTGGAATGAATATGACGGCTTTCCCTTCTTCTGATTATCTTATTTTTCATGATAGTTCCTATTCCTATTTTGATGTTTTATTTTAATTTTCTAAGATCTCAGTTGAATATATATTTCTTTAACCATAATAATGTCTTTTTCATTATATTTCCGTTCGGACTATCTTCATCTCTTCGAATCAAGAACGAATTTCTTCCATAGGATCCCTATGATGTATAATAAGGCCCTTTAGATTCGACTCCTCCCCTCCACTTTTCCTCCTTCAGCCTTGCTCCGAGGCCTTGAGAAACATCTTTATTATATCACTCCTGTTATTCTCACTTCCCTTGTAATACGAACAAATAATTTCCTCCCGACTGCAATATGTCATAAAAATTGCTATGAAAGCACTGACAAATATAACTATCCAATAAAACGGAAATGACAGGGAAAATTCCGTCTCTTGTTACTAAGCGAACCAGTATCGGGGACATCGATGATTTTTTAAGGGACCTTCCATTCTCCATGCCTCCTTCCCCATTACCCTCCCCTTGATTACCCTCCTTCCTCTACCCCCTCCTACCCCCGCTTCTCTGTGATCCCTTCCCCTCCACCATCCCATTTCCTCAAGGCTCTTTCCCTTCTACACTCTAACATTATCCGACACCCAAACCCACTCTTCTCTCTAACCAACATTTTCTTTTCTCATTATCATTTAAAAGTAATGTCTGATCTCTCCCTGAACCATTCAATAGCCTTAACAATAATGCTTCAGGGAAGCAATACATAATGTGGAAGTTGCTCCGAAGGGCTCTTAGAGACTGCCTGTTTTCATAGGATTTTGTTCTGATCTATCGCTTTGCATTGTAGCAATTGCCAAACGCTTTCTCCAGCCTTTCTCAAGATTGATTGATTGATTACGAGGTATCTGGCATCCTGACGTCTAAGGTCATTGACGCAGATGCCTTTCTCAAGAAACGAATTTTCTCGGTTCACCACTCATACATAGAATGCAAGACTATCAACTTGAATTCATTGAAGTAATGAAGGTTCAATTTGATCACTCGGGTGATGTCTGTCCAGACACGGAACTGGGCTCTCAAAATGTGAGAAAACCGTGTAACTTTAATACAGTGTCCTTTGTCAAATTTAGATGTTGTGTATTCAGGATCAACTGTCACCGTCTTTTCATCATTATCAGTCTCGTCATAAGCTCAGGTAGTCATGGAAATGTAAATAGATTAGTGTGAACAGCCATTCATGCTACCCAAACCACATAACCTCTTTAGATAATAATAATAATAATAATAATAATAATAATAATAATAATAATAATAGTAAGAGTAAATGTTTTGCATTCTGATACGGCAAAATTATGAGGCCAAAGAAGGCAGATCCCTAAAAGATGATAAAGTGAACAAATGAAACAAAGAATTCCATAAGTGAAGTAATTTCCAGAAACTTTGATTTGTCAGATGATCTCCAAAGCCAAAGATTTGTCTGGTTAATATTCAGAGCCACTGATTGGTCAGGAATTATCATAGGTCCATTGATTTGTCTGGTTGTTATTCAGCGTAAAAATCAAGTGATATTCTTATTCAAATACTTGTATGGTTATTATATAGAATCACTCGTTCTTCTAGTTAATACCCTAGATTCTTTCATTTGTCTGGCCAGATCAAAATACATTATTCATTTGGTGACATAGAATAAGATAATCAATTTGATTAATGTCATAAGCCATATATGCGTTCGGTGATACCCCTTTCAACTGATTTGCAGGATGATATCTAGAATCACTAATTTGTCAGGTGGTATCCGGATCTACTGATCGTCAACTGATGTCCAGATCATCTGATTTGTCAGGTAGTATCCAGATCTAAGGATCACTAAGTGATATCCAAAACCATTGATAGTCTGATGATAAGCAGAACCAATGACAGTCAGGTGATATCATGATTCACTGATCGTCAGGTGATATCCAGATCTTCTGGTCGTAAGGTGATATCGAGATACACTGTTCATCAGGTGATGTCTACTGTAGATCCACTGATCGTCAGGTGATATCAAGATCCACTGACCTTTAGGTAAAAACTACTATAGATCCACTGATCGTCAGATGATATCCAGATCCACTGATCGTTAGGTTATATCTACTGATCATCAGGCGATATCCAGATTCTCTGACCTTTGGATGAATTTACTGCAGATCTACTGATCAGCAAGTGATATCCAGATCCACTGATCGTTAGGTGATACAAACTGCAGATCCAATGATCCTCAGGAGATATTCAGATCCATTGATCGTTAGGTGATATCTGTTGTAGATCTACTGATCGTCAGGTGATATCCAGATTCTCCGACCTTTAGATGAAATCTAAAATATATCAACAGATCATCAGATGATATCCTGATACACTGATCGTGAAGTGATATCTACTGTAGATCTACTGATCATCAGGTGATATCCAGATCCTATGATCGTCTAGTGATAACCAAACCCACGAAGTTCTATGGCAAATATCCGGAGCCCTCCCTTGCCTGGCAACATCCATATCCACTACATATGTTCGTCAATCATTCAATTACTAGAATTTTGTATAAATAAGTAAACTTTCGATGTAAGTCTTTTTTTAGGACTACAGCTCAAAATGTTGTGGTAATTAAATAAAACTCGGTAAAGTCCCAGGGTTGTTAAAACTAATGTTAGTAATAAAAGAGCAATGCAAGATGAGGCACACGGACAGAGAGATTTAGTACGACAAATAAAGGAAAATAGAAAATAGCGATGGCAATTTTGTGACCTACTTAGCATCCGCAAGTGTTGTCAACTTGATGGATTCAACTGGAACAAGAAGAAGCGATAAAGGTCAAAGAATATATAATGAGAATAGATTACAAATCATTAGCTCAGTGGAACACCAACTGCAACAAGATGTCTATTAAAAAATGCACAGCAATTTTGAGCCAAAATTAGCAATAACACTAAATACATTTTTTCTCAAATGAACCACGTTAATAAGATAACAATATAGGCAATATATTAAGAAAGCACTTTTAGAAAACGAGCAAAATGTGGTAAGATGTAACGGTGACCTTTGGATGCCATTAGATAAGAGCTTATGACAAGAATAAGAAATGAATTATGTACGGAATCCAAATTGGCAAATGTGGGTTACAGAAAAAAAGAGGTTCAACACTGATGAGTAAAATCAGATTACATGATCCTAACTCTATAAGTCACTTGACAGATCTCTGTGTGAGAAGTAAGTAGCAGTTCACTCATGTAGTAATTTGAAATTTGTATGAGGCAATCATATTTTGCTCAGAAAATAGAACATGTGCCAGATTTTAAAAATTCACTTGAATCAGTTACAGCTTGCACAAAAATAAGATATAGGTCAATCGTAAGTTATAAATAAACGAATTGAATTTGCATGAAATAATCTTTCTTTCAGAGATGAATCGATAATATTCATTCAAGAATGGTAAT
>NC_090768.1:23920718-23930718 GCF_036898095.1 Palaemon carinicauda
GGATCTACTTTTGATCAAAATTTAGATGAGAAACATACAGCGATGCAAGATAAGAAATATATTGAATCGGTGATGTATAATAAATTATATATATATATATATATATATATATATATATATATATATATATATATATATATATAAAACTATGACATACAAGTTATCCCAAACAGAAAAGAATAAAAACAGTACACATGAAACTCCTTTGCAGCTCTGACATAGAACTTTGTTTGTGTTTATCATAAACATATAATCCTCTTATTTATCATCATAAACGTAAAACTATTTCAATTAATTTCAAACCAAAAATATATGTATATATATATATATATATATATATATATATATATATATATATATATATATATATATATATATATGTGTGTGTGTGTGTGTGTGTAGGATATTAGTGGTGTCGGCTTAATAAGCCGTCAATTTCTTTATTCAAATCAATTAAATTGCATTTTCCGTAAAAGTCTGAATTTCAGAGTGACATAATTCATAGTGACCAGGAAGTCATATGTCAACGGAAATTTGAACATTTGTATCTATTTTTATATTAAAAATGTAAATAATGTTTGACGACAGTGTGATTTCCACTGGGAATTCTTGAATGAACCAGAATTTGTTGTGATAATTTGTAATCCTCGTCATCTTTAGCAATTGTGACTCCGAATATCCTATGCAACAATTGCACAACCATCGCATTTTCTTACATAATTATAGCCAATTAATGGATCTAAAATTCATACACTGTTCAACACAAAATGAATCTCCTAAAAACATCATTCTAAACCTCGCATAGTAACCCTTCCCACACATACATACATACATAAGTACACACACACACACACACACACACACATATATATATATATATATATATATATATATGTATATATATATATATATATATATATATATATATATATATATATATATATATATATATATATATATATATATATATTGTTACTAGTTAAGATATTGCCCTAGTTGGAAGTGCAAGATGGTAGAAGCCCAAGGGGTCCAAATGGGAAAGGAGCCAAATGAGGAAAGGAAATACAGAAGTAAATAAAATCTATAAAAGAAGTAATGAATATGAAAAATAAAATATTTTAAGCTTAGTAACAAGGTTAAACAGATCTCTCATATGTAAACTATGAAAAGAGACTTATATCAACCTATTCAGCATAGAACCATTTGCAGCAACTTTGAACCTCTGGGGTGCTACCGATCCAACCACCAGTTTAAGACCATTCCACGATGAAAGAGACTTATGTCAACCTATTCAGCATAGAACCATTTGCAGCAACTTTGAACCTCTGGAGTGCTACCGATCCAACCACCAGTTTAAGACCATTCCACGATGAAAGAGACTTATGTCAACCTATTCAGCATAGAACCATTTGCAGCAACTTTGAACCTCTGGGGTGCTACCGATCCAACCACCAGTTTAAGACCATTCCACGATGAAAGAGACTTATGTCAACCTATTCAGCATAGAACCATTTGCAGCAACTTTGAACCTCTGGGGTGCTACCGATCCAACCACCAGTTTAAGACCATTCCACGATGAAAGAGACTTATGTCAACCTATTCAGCATAGAACCATTTGCAGCAACTTTGAACCTCTGGGGTGCTACCGATCCAACCACCAGTTTAAGACCATTCCACGATGAAAGAGACTTATGTCAACCTATTCAGCATAGAACCATTTGCAGCAACTTTGAACCTCTGGGGTGCTACCGATCCAACCACCAGTTTAAGACCATTCCACGATGAAAGAGACTTATGTCAACCTATTCAGCATAGAACCATTTGCAGCAACTTTGAACCTCTGGGGTGCTACCGATCCAACCACCAGTTTAAGACCATTCCACGATGAAAGAGACTTATGTCAACCTATTCAGCATAGAACCATTTGCAGCAACTTTGAACCTCTGGGGTGCTACCGATCCAACCACCAGTTTAAGACCATTCCACGATGAAAGAGACTTATGTCAACCTATTCAGCATAGAACCATTTGCAGCAACTTTGAACCTCTGGGGTGCTACCGATCCAACCACCAGTTTAAGACCATTCCACGATGAAAGAGACTTATGTCAACCTATTCAGCATAGAACCATTTGCAGCAACTTTGAACCTCTGGGGTGCTACCGATCCAACCACCAGTTTAAGACCATTCCACGATGAAAGAGACTTATGTCAACCTATTCAGCATAGAACCATTTGCAGCAACTTTGAACCTCTGGGGTGCTACCGATCCAACCACCAGTTTAAGACCATTCCACGATGAAAGAGACTTATGTCAACCTATTCAGCATAGAACCATTTGCAGCAACTTTGAACCTCTGGGGTGCTACCGATCCAACCACCAGTTTAAGACCATTCCACGATGAAAGAGACTTATGTCAACCTATTCAGCATAGAACCATTTGCAGCAACTTTGAACCTCTGGGGTGCTACCGATCCAACCACCAGTTTAAGACCATTCCACGATGAAAGAGACTTATGTCAACCTATTCAGCATAGAACCATTTGCAGCAACTTTGAACCTCTGGGGTGCTACCGATCCAACCACCAGTTTAAGACCATTCCACGATGAAAGAGACTTATGTCAACCTATTCAGCATAGAACCATTTGCAGCAACTTTGAACCTCTGGGGTGCTACCGATCCAACCACCAGTTTAAGACCATTCCACGATGAAAGAGACTTATGTCAACCTATTCAGCATAGAACCATTTGCAGCAACTTTGAACCTCTGGGGTGCTACCGATCCAACCACCAGTTTAAGACCATTCCACGATGAAAGAGACTTATGTCAACCTATTCAGCATAGAACCACTTGCAGCAACTTTGAACCTCTGGGGTGCTACCGATCCAACCACCAGTTTAAGACCATTCCACGATGAAAGAGACTTATGTCAACCTATTCAGCATAGAACCACTTGCAGCAACTTTGAACCTCTGGGGTGCTACCGATCCAACCACCAGTTTAAGACCATTCCACGATGAAAGAGACTTATGTCAACCTATTCAGCATAGAACCACTTGCAGCAACTTTGAACCTCTGGGGTGCTACCGATCCAACCACCAGTTTAAGACCATTCCACGATGAAAGAGACTTATGTCAACCTATTCAGCATAGAACCACTTGCAGCAACTTTGAACCTCTGGGGTGCTACCGATCCAACCACCAGATTAAGACCATTCCACGATGAAAGAGACTTATGTCAACCTATTCAGCATAGAACCACTTGCAGCAACTTTGAACCTCTGGGGTGCTACCGATCCAACCACCAGTTTAAGACCATTCCACGATGAAAGAGACTTATGTCAACCTATTCAGCATAGAACCACTTGCAGCAACTTTGAACCTCTGGGGTGCTACCGATCCAACCACCAGTTTAAGACCATTCCACGATGAAAGAGACTTATGTCAACCTATTCAGCATAGAACCACTTGCAGCAACTTTGAACCTCTGGGGTGCTACCGATCCAACCACCAGTTTAAGACCATTCCACGATGAAAGAGACTTATGTCAACCTATTCAGCATAGAACCACTTGCAGCAACTTTGAACCTCTGGGGTGCTACCGATCCAACCACCAGTTTAAGACCATTCCACGATGAAAGAGACTTATGTCAACCTATTCAGCATAGAACCACTTGCAGCAACTTTGAACCTCTGGGGTGCTACCGATCCAACCACCAGTTTAAGACCATTCCACGATGAAAGAGACTTATGTCAACCTATTCAGCATAGAACCACTTGCAGCAACTTTGAACCTCTGGGGTGCTACCGATCCAACCACCAGTTTAAGACCATTCCACGATGAAAGAGACTTATGTCAACCTATTCAGCATAGAACCACTTGCAGCAACTTTGAACCTCTGGGGTGCTACCGATCCAACCACCAGTTTAAGACCATTCCACGATGAAAGAGACTTATGTCAACCTATTCAGCATAGAACCACTTGCAGCAACTTTGAACCTCTGGGGTGCTACCGATCCAACCACCAGTTTAAGACCATTCCACGATGAAAGAGACTTATGTCAACCTATTCAGCATAGAACCACTTGCAGCAACTTTGAACCTCTGGGGTGCTACCGATCCAACCACCAGTTTAAGACCATTCCACGATGAAAGAGACTTATGTCAACCTATTCAGCATAGAACCACTTGCAGCAACTTTGAACCTCTGGGGTGCTACCGATCCAACCACCAGTTTAAGACCATTCCACGATGAAAGAGACTTATGTCAACCTATTCAGCATAGAACCACTTGCAGCAACTTTGAACCTCTGGGGTGCTACCGATCCAACCACCAGTTTAAGACCATTCCACGATGAAAGAGACTTATGTCAACCTATTCAGCATAGAACCACTTGCAGCAACTTTGAACCTCTGGGGTGCTACCGATCCAACCACCAGTTTAAGACCATTCCACGATGAAAGAGACTTATGTCAACCTATTCAGCATAGAACCACTTGCAGCAACTTTGAACCTCTGGGGTGCTACCGATCCAACCACCAGATTAAGACCATTCCACGATGAAAGAGACTTATGTCAACCTATTCAGCATAGAACCACTTGCAGCAACTTTGAACCTCTGGGGTGCTACCGATCCAACCACCAGTTTAAGACCATTCCACGATGAAAGAGACTTATGTCAACCTATTCAGCATAGAACCACTTGCAGCAACTTTGAACCTCTGGGGTGCTACCGATCCAACCACCAGTTTAAGACCATTCCACGATGAAAGAGACTTATGTCAACCTATTCAGCATAGAACCACTTGCAGCAACTTTGAACCTCTGGGGTGCTACCGATCCAACCACCAGTTTAAGACCATTCCACGATGAAAGAGACTTATGTCAACCTATTCAGCATAGAACCACTTGCAGCAACTTTGAACCTCTGGGGTGCTACCGATCCAACCACCAGTTTAAGACCATTCCACGATGAAAGAGACTTATGTCAACCTATTCAGCATAGAACCACTTGCAGCAACTTTGAACCTCTGGGGTGCTACCGATCCAACCACCAGTTTAAGACCATTCCACGATGAAAGAGACTTATGTCAACCTATTCAGCATAGAACCACTTGCAGCAACTTTGAACCTCTGGGGTGCTACCGATCCAACCACCAGTTTAAGACCATTCCACGATGAAAGAGACTTATGTCAACCTATTCAGCATAGAACCACTTGCAGCAACTTTGAACCTCTGGGGTGCTACCGATCCAACCACCAGTTTAAGACCATTCCACGATGAAAGAGACTTATGTCAACCTATTCAGCATAGAACCACTTGCAGCAACTTTGAACCTCTGGGGTGCTACCGATCCAACCACCAGTTTAAGACCATTCCACGATGAAAGAGACTTATGTCAACCTATTCAGCATAGAACCACTTGCAGCAACTTTGAACCTCTGGGGTGCTACCGATCCAACCACCAGTTTAAGACCATTCCACGATGAAAGAGACTTATGTCAACCTATTCAGCATAGAACCACTTGCAGCAACTTTGAACCTCTGGGGTGCTACCGATCCAACCACCAGTTTAAGACCATTCCACGATGAAAGAGACTTATGTCAACCTATTCAGCATAGAACCACTTGCAGCAACTTTGAACCTCTGGGGTGCTACCGATCCAACCACCAGTTTAAGACCATTCCACGATGAAAGAGACTTATGTCAACCTATTCAGCATAGAACCACTTGCAGCAACTTTGAACCTCTGGGGTGCTACCGATCCAACCACCAGTTTAAGACCATTCCACGATGAAAGAGACTTATGTCAACCTATTCAGCATAGAACCACTTGCAGCAACTTTGAACCTCTGGGGTGCTACCGATCCAACCACCAGTTTAAGACCATTCCACGATGAAAGAGACTTATGTCAACCTATTCAGCATAGAACCACTTGCAGCAACTTTGAACCTCTGGGGTGCTACCGATCCAACCACCAGTTTAAGACCATTCCACGATGAAAGAGACTTATGTCAACCTATTCAGCATAGAACCACTTGCAGCAACTTTGAACCTCTGGGGTGCTACCGATCCAACCACCAGTTTAAGACCATTCCACGATGAAAGAGACTTATGTCAACCTATTCAGCATAGAACCACTTGCAGCAACTTTGAACCTCTGGGGTGCTACCGATCCAACCACCAGTTTAAGACCATTCCACGATGAAAGAGACTTATGTCAACCTATTCAGCATAGAACCACTTGCAGCAACTTTGAACCTCTGGGGTGCTACCGATCCAACCACCAGTTTAAGACCATTCCACGATGAAAGAGACTTATGTCAACCTATTCAGCATAGAACCACTTGCAGCAACTTTGAACCTCTGGGGTGCTACCGATCCAACCACCAGTTTAAGACCATTCCACGATGAAAGAGACTTATGTCAACCTATTCAGCATAGAACCACTTGCAGCAACTTTGAACCTCTGGGGTGCTACCGATCCAACCACCAGTTTAAGACCATTCCACGATGAAAGAGACTTATGTCAACCTATTCAGCATAGAACCACTTGCAGCAACTTTGAACCTCTGGGGTGCTACCGATCCAACCACCAGTTTAAGACCATTCCACGATGAAAGAGACTTATGTCAACCTATTCAGCATAGAACCACTTGCAGCAACTTTGAACCTCTGGGGTGCTACCGATCCAACCACCAGATTAAGACCATTCCACAATGAAAGAGACTTATGTCAACCTATTCAGCATAGAACCACTTGCAGCAACTTTGAACCTCTGGAGTGCTACCGATCCAACCACCAGATTAAGACCATTCCACAATGAAAGAGACTTATGTCAACCTATTCAGCATAGAACCACTTGCAGCAACTTTGAACCTCTGGAGTGCTACCGATCCAACCACCAGATTAAGACCATTCCACAATGAAAGAGACTTATGTCAACCTATTCAGCATAGAACCACTTGCAGCAACTTTGAACCTCTGGAGTGCTACCGATCCAACCACCAGATTAAGACCATTCCACAATGAAAGAGACTTATGTCAACCTATTCAGCATAGAACCACTTGCAGCAACTTTGAACCTCTGGAGTGCTACCGATCCAACCACCAGATTAAGACCATTCCACAATGAAAGAGACTTATGTCAACCTATTCAGCATAGAACCACTTGCAGCAACTTTGAACCTCTGGAGTGCTACCGATCCAACCACCAGATTAAGACCATTCCACAATGAAAGAGACTTATGTCAACCTATTCAGCATAGAACCACTTGCAGCAACTTTGAACCTCTGGAGTGCTACCGATCCAACCACCAGATTAAGACCATTCCACAATGAAAGAGACTTATGTCAACCTATTCAGCATAGAACCACTTGCAGCAACTTTGAACCTCTGGAGTGCTACCGATCCAACCACCAGTTTAAGACCATTCCACAATGAAAGAGACTTATGTCAACCTATTCAGCATAGAACCATTTGCAGCAACTTTGAACCTCTGGAGTGCTACCGATCCCTGGAGTGCTACCGATCCAACCACCAGTTTAAGACCATTCCACAATGAAAGAGACTTATGTCAACCTATTCAGCATAGAACCATTTGCAGCAACTTTGAACCTCTGGAGTGCTACCGATCCAACCACCAGATTAAGACCATTCCACAATGAAAGAGACTTATGTCAACCTATTCAGCATAGAACCATTTGCAGCAACTTTGAACCACTGGAGTGCTACCGATCCAACCACCAATTTAAGACCATTCCACAATGAAAGAGACTTATGTCAACCTATTCAGCATAGAACCATTTGCAGCAACTTTGAACCCCTGGAGTGCTACCGATCCAACCACCAGATTAAGACCATTCCACAAGCAGGTCTCCCAACTGGAATAAAACTTCAAGAATACTGTGCAATAGTGAGTCTTATGATGGAGAAGGCAAGCCTGTTAGAACTCACTGCATACCTAGTACTAAGTACAGGATGACACAGTCTGGAAAGATCTGAATGCAAAGTATGGTCACAAATATGAAAAATCTTGTGCAATATGCACAAAGAACTAACTGAAGGACATTGCCAGAGATTAATTCCCTTACCTAGGGGTCGTTCCAGGAAAAAAAAACCCATAACCAACGACATATTCATCCTTTGATTGCTGTGTCATGGCTGAATCCTCTATGCAATTTTTTTATTAAAGGGATTAAAATCTTAAAAACAGAAAAATACTCCTAATCAGATAAAATGTCAGATAAAGTTTCTGACCAAAACATAAATCTCACTGTGCAGTAAAATTCAAAAGAATTATTGCTCCATACCCCACTATACACACTTACTACACAATCCACCTCTAACATGGTTACACTCTTTCGTTTCCAGGATACCAATGACCTTCCTTTCCCATAGGTTTTTCACAACATCTGTCGAATTATCTCTATTCTTTACTCACCTGGTTCCTAACACTTATGAATCATTCTCTCACCACTAACCTACTGTGGTTAATACTATCTACATGACCAACCATCATCAACCCTAACATTATTACTACATTCTCTACGTTTCTCGCAATTTCCATTCTTCTCATGTCCATATACTATGGAGACACAGCGTTTCAACACCTTACACCTTTTTTCTTTAATTCACACTCACCATTTAGACTTCACTTCCATAGAGGACAGCCTTTTTAACATTTCCATCATACAAACTCCATGTCTTCTACATAAAATTCCAACCTCTAACCCATCTGTAAACATCCACACCTACTCTATTACTCTCCTCTTCCATTACCCTACCATCAGTGTTATATTTACCTCACTTTGTATACAAATTAACCACTTTCATTCCTCAATCATAAATACTTAAATATATTAATTGATCTTCTTGGTTTCTGCATCTACTTTCATTGCCCCACTTTTGCCTCAACCAAATAATGATCAGATACACTTCCAACTGTTCCCCTTCTTGGCTTCAGATCCATCAACTGGCTTTTCATTCTACTCTGGACTAACACATGATATAACTTATGCTTTGCTTCTCCCATCTAAGTATACTAATCATTTAGGCGTGCTTCTCTTATTTGAATATGAAAAACACGTCTAAGTGTGCAAAATTTATCATTAATCGAATGCCAAGTGCAAACATACCAATTAGCTACGATGGTGAAGATGGGTTGATTTCGATTTTAATAAAAAAAAAACTGAATTCGACAGGGATAAGTACAGAAGAATTGTCTTTGTCTTCTATCTTTCTTCGTGACTAAGTGGTAGGTCACCGTTGTTACAAGTTTCCTGGACCAGGGTTCGATTCCCGGCCGGTCAGAAACTATTATCTTTGAGTGGTCCTGACGGGACTTAATCTTAAATTTCGTATTTTCAGTTTCCCTGTAGTTCTTCTGCATCTGAGCATCACGTTTTCCTGTGATTTTTACGCATATATATATATATATATATATATATATATATATATATATATATATATATATATATATATTTATATATCACTCATTCCTTTCCTGCAGGAAATATCACGTTACCAGAATGCTCACACTCATCCTAACAACCAAGAGAAGCGTTCGATTTATGATAACGATTTAAAAATTATCATTTTCGGGTTAAGCCACTGTGACAAGCTTTCCCACGGAAAAAAAAGGCTAAAAAGAGAAGCGTGTGCGTTGCAAAATGTAACACACACGACGGAGAGCTTTGTTAAACAACGTATTTCCGGGAAAAGGGGTTCACCATGACACTGCTTGGCTGTTAAATAAAATGCTCATCATTCTAGAAATGATTGCTCCCTACTGAATTTTGTATCCAGCTTAGGTGACTATTTGATATCTAAATTATCAATGTTGTACAGTACATCATTCTTGTGTGCCAATGCTTTTATTCAAGCGCGTACTACCTTTTTTCTTTGTTTAAAATTATACCTATCTTTGAGAGCTGGTTTATATATATATATATATATATATATATATATATATATATATATATATATATATAT
>NC_090768.1:23940718-23945718 GCF_036898095.1 Palaemon carinicauda
ATTCCCAGGACATGAGATCGAAATTAAAAGGATAAGCATGGAATGGAGAGCGTTTGGTAAAACGAAATAAGATTATGAAAAGTAAAATACCTCCTTCTCTGTAAAGAAAAGTATTTAGTCACGTTGTCCTACCAGTCTTAACTTATGCATACAAAAAATAGAGCTTACTAAAGCCTTAAAATGTAAGTTTGCTCCAACTCATAAAGCTATAGGAATAATAATAATGGGATAACACTAAGAGACAGAAAGAGATCAACATAGGTACGAAGGCAAACTAAAGTAGAGGATATTTTAACATATAAAAAAGAAAAATGGACATGGGCTGGACATATAATGAGAATGATAGATAATTGAACAAGGAGAGTAACAGAATGGGTCCCTACATATTGCAAACGAAGCAGGGGAAAGAAGAGAAGATGATGGATTGGCAGCCTTTGAAAATTTGCGGGTATACTCTGGCATAGGGACACTATAAGCAGACACATGTGGAAAGACATGTCTGAGGCATTTGTCCCACAAAAGACTAGCAACGGCTTAAGATATATATATATATATATATATATATATATATATATATATATATATATATCATCTCCTACGCCTATTGACGCCAAGGGCCGGGAGCCCAGCTGAACGTTTGGTGGACTATATATATATATATATATATATATATATATATATATATATATATATATATATATATATATATAGTTCACCAAATATATATATATATATATATATATATAAAGTTTACCAAATATATAAATATATAAATATGTATATTTATATATATATATATATATATATATATATATTACTTGTAATCTCGAGAAGATTCAGGGAGTACTTAAAAGATTACGGATATATTAGTACAAGTATTGTGTGGCTAAGGCTCAAGTATGGAAGGAGTAAAATTTGTGACATAGAGTGTATGTGAACCAGTAAAGGGAAAAGAATGGGGTGGAAAGTAAATATATCTGGGAGATTCTAAAAATGTACTTGCCAGGACTTGAAGAACATAAGAGAATATGTGGATGAGATCATGGTGAGGGGCAGATGGAGATGAATGAGCATGCCCTTCGCACTCCCCAAGAGAGATTAGTTCACCAAACTTTTAACTGGGCTACGCAAGGCACTAGAAGAGTTGGAAGACCCAGGCCTACATGGTTGAGGGCTATGAAGCGTGACGTAGGAGATGATAAATGGAGAAGTATTGATTTAAAAGCTCAAGCTAGAAACGACTGGCGAATCTAACCGAGGCCCTTTGCGTCAATGGGCGTAGGAGGAGATGATGATGATAATGAGAAGATCTGAATGCAACGAGAAAGAGATGGACTTGTTAGTAAGATAGTGTCACTCAAGTTGATCCAAATTTAGTTTCATATAGACATACTTAGAAGAAGGATAGATTGTGGGAAAATCATGGCCTTCCAAAGAACATAAATATGCTTGGAAAGAGAAAACGGCGAGGAAAAGAACTTCCTAGACTATTTGTTAGTACACGGTAGATGAAAGGTTGATGGAATGTAATAGTAAGACAATTAAGGCTCGCAGGTATAACGGATAATTATTTGGTTGAAGCAAAAGTTAAAGTAGAAATAGGTTGGAGTCCTAAGTGTGAAAATATGACTGTAAATGCAATTAAGACATAAGAGGAAAGATGGGCCAAGATCAAATAAAGAGGAAATGGATGGGCTGTGGGCTTGTGTTAAAGAAAGGGAAGAGCAACTAGATGGGAAATTTTCAAGACTTTGATATGGTTATGGGGTCAATATAAAGTGTTTGTCGTTACAAGATGGTATAAAATAGTAAGTAAATACACATTGACAAGATCAAATAAAATAAGATGGAAACAGATAACAAGTAACAATAACAGAGGAGAGAAGGGGAATCAGGAAGGATGAATATTTCTTAAAACAAAAAAAAAAATAAAGGTACAAGTGGACAAATGATGTAAAATATGAATGCAGTCAAAAGTCGATGGACCTGGTATTTTGAAGATCTGTTGAGTAAGGATAATTGAAGAGAAACGTTGTTGAGTGATGCAAGAGCTGGAAGCCTAGTTTCTATAGTTTCATCTTTAACTATCAGCCATTCCACATTTCATAAATGTCGCATTGTGTCTACCCTCCAATATTACACCTACAGCTGGTTGCGTGGGAATATATATGTATTTATTGTGTGTGTGAATATATATATACATATAAAAATAGTAATATGTATGTGAATATTCATTTACTGTATATATCTGTGTGAATATATATACATATAAATAGTATTATATATGTGTATATATACAGTACATATAAACAGTATATAAATATATATATATATATATATATATATATATATATATATATATATATATGTGTGTGTGTGTGTGTGGGGGGGGGGGTCTACTGTATGTATATGGGCAGAAATTGATAGTTGAAAGTTTTCGAGGAAGTAATGAAAATTACAAGGTAGAGCATGCTAAGTATTCCAGTATTGACAGTGAGGTCAAAAGAAAAGCCAAGAATGACTGGAGAGAATATTTGGACAGTAAAGCAGATGAGGCCGACAAAGCTATGAATTCAGGAAGTGGCTATGGTGTAAGAATTGCTCATAGAATTATTAATGAAATCTCGACTAGGGCAAAGAAAAAATGAGAGATGGCAACAGAAGATGAATAAAGACAACGTTGGATGGAACACTTTAGTAAGGTTATGAATAGGAGATATGAAGTGAATAATTTGATTAATATACTTGAAGCTGATGAAGACCTTGATGTACCCATGAATGAATTCAATGTGTTTGAAGTCGAAGCTATCGTCAAAAAACTAAAGCGATGGAAAGCCCCGGAATACGATGGAATAATTGCCGAGATGATACTGGCTGAAAATGAAGTAACTCCCAAACTACTTATAAGATTGTTTTGTAGAATGTGACATGAAGAGGAAAAACCTGCTAAATGTGAGTTAGGAGTGTTGGTGAAAATAGCAAAAAACAAAAAAGGAGACTTGACTGATTGCAATAATTACAGAGGCATAACACTTACGCCAGCTGTTATGAAAATATATAGTATGCTTATTCTACTGAGTCTGGACAGAAAGATTGATGAAAATCTGAGAGATGAAAAACCAAGATTTAGAAAATGTAGAAGTTGCACTGACCAAATTTTCATTTTGAGACATGTACAGTAATGCGTAAAATATAGAAATTCCCTTTAGATGGCAATTGAGGATTATGAAAAAGCCTTTGAGAGTGTGCACCAGCCAATTTTGTGGAGAGTCCTGCGTTATTATGGAATTCCTCTTAAATATATAAATTTGATTAAGTCAGTTCATGAGCAGAGTAAGTTCTAAGTCAATGTTACTGGAGTCTTATCTAATGAATTTCTAGTGAACAGCGGAGTACTCAAAGGGAATGTGTTGTCACCTATGTTGTTTATCCTCCTCATGGATTTTGTAATGCATAGAACAGTTAGGGATGGTGGAGAAAGATTGGACTGGATTGGTGATAGGAATTTAGCAGACCTAGAGTATGCTGATGATGCTGTCCTCGTTAGCAGAACACCTCAGGATTTGCAATGCTTGCTTACCAGAATGCATGAAATATCACACGAGGTTGGGATCAAGATAAATAGAAGAAAGACATGACGGGAACGGAGTAGGCAATGGAAGATGCAATATCAATGGAAGGAGAAAGGATTAATGAGGTAGAATCATTAAGTATTTAGGAACTATGATCTCCAATACAGGGTCTTTAGAATTAGAGTTTAGTGAAAGATTGAAAAAAAAGTAAATCAGACAATGACTAGGTTAAGTAAAATGTGGAAATCGAATCAAATGAAACTACATATAAAAATCAGACTATATATAAGTTTAGTGAGATCAGTGTTACTCTATGGACATGAGTCATGGTATGACAATGAAACAATCTCCAATAGAGTTAATGGATTTGAGAACAAAGCCCTCAAAAGGATATTGGGAGTTAAATGGCAGGACATGATAAGAAAGTAAACTATAAGAGAGATTACTTGAGTGCCATATGTGGATGAGATCATGATGAGGGGTAGATGGAGATGGTTTGGGCACTCTCTTCGAACTCCCCAAGAGAGATTAGTTCACTAAATGTTCAGCTGGGCTCCACAAGGCACTAGAAGAGTTGGAAGGCCCAGGCCTACATGGCTTAGGACTATGAAGCGCGAAGATGGAGATGATGAATGGGAAAGTATAGAATTAAAGGTCAAGATAGAGACGACTGGCGAAATATAACCGAGGCCCTTTGCGTCAATAGGCGTAGGAGGACATATATATATATATATATATATATATATATATATATATATATATATATATATATATATATATATATATATATATATATATATACATAATATATACAGTATATATATTATATATAAATGTATATATATATATATATATATATATATATATATAGGATAATATACATTTGAATGCATAAGTCATACGAATGCGCTTACACACGCATAGACCGCCCCAAACACACACACACACACAGACAGACACATATACACACAGACACACACATACATACACACAGACAGAGACACACACATTTATATATGTGTGTGTGTCTGTCTGTGTGTACGTATGTGTGTGTGTATGTGTGTGTCTGTCTGTCTGTGTGTGTGTGTTTGGGGCGGTCTATGCGTGTGTAAGCGCATTCGTATGACTTATGCATTCAAATGTATATTATCCTATATATATATATATATATATATATATATATATATATATATATATATATATATATATATATATATATATATATCAATTACACTACAGGCCGTGAACGAGCTCGATTTTACTTTTCATCTCGGACGAGGTACATGCCTTTGTAGAGACATAAATATTTCAAATAGAATAATAATCTGAGTAAGAGATTGCGAGAATTAGATAAATGTATCTGCTTATTTCTCTCCATCCACTGACCAGTTTACGTCCCACATCTCACAGAGAGAAGAAAGGACCCAA
>NC_090768.1:23950718-23960718 GCF_036898095.1 Palaemon carinicauda
GTTCCTGAGTTGTACCGGAAAGGATTTCTTTTATGGATAAAATGCATCAATTTTTAGTTGAAGCCTAAACTATCAGAGCCACAGCATTTATTTGGCTATAATCATTCCAAGTCAAATATGATTTATTCCGTTTTTTCAAAATTATAAGCTTCCTGTTTCTACATATAAGCGCGTCTATAGTTAATATGGGAACAGGGACCAGCATTTATCCTTGATGCAATAGTTCAACACCCGAGAAGAAAAGTAATATACCTATTTATTATAAAGACAAGCTTTTTATTTAGAAGAACATCAGGCTCCTCTTCTTTTATAAAACTGTGATTAATTTGAAAAACAAAAGATTACCTAAAATTCATATCCAATCTGCTAGTTTTTATTTATATCTTATCGGCGTATGAAATATCAGTGACATCCTTAAGTACCATAGAAATCAAAGGATGATCAGGAATCCCATTTGGAGGACCAACTTCGCAGGGAGATCAGAGAATACAAGGTCCAAGTAATTACCAAAGAACCGTGTATCTTCATTTATGATTTGTTCACAGCCTGTTTCAAATGCAAAGTCAAAAGCTCTCAAGTCGTGATCAGTAGAAGAAATACAATTAAATCAGTGTGCATAGGAGCACTGAAAAAAAAATACAAAGCATCTCTTTCTATCATTTTTCTGTCTTACCTATTAAGAAGGCAAACATGGCACCATCTAAGTCACTATTACAATAGATGGAACGCAAATCTTTATGGCTCCTAATATACACTGCCATCCTACGCTCACTAGGAATAGAATCGTCACTGAAAGGTATTAAGTTTCTCGAAGCCTTGAATACAAAGCTCAGACAGTAATGTATTTGAGAAACAAAGTTCTTGCATACAACAGAATATTAGACTGCATGGGGGCACATACAAGATCAATAATATTACCATGCAGCGCACATACAGTATACTACAATACATCAAAGGGCACAGGCTATGTCTTGAACGCACAGGTTCGGAATTTAGGTCAACATCTCTAGCCAATATATGAATTAAAGTCGTACTTAAAAGCAAACAATAATGATATAATAGCAAATATGAGAATGACCATGCATAGAGAGAGATGATAAAAATAAACCGTACAATGAATAAATAAATGTTGGAGACAACTTGTCAATATAGTGGAGCCGACACACTATGAAAGGCAAGGTAACATCCAGGTTAGCCACTTTGAATGAAGAAAGAACACCAGTAATATGTTTTTAATTGGTCAATGACGAAGATAAAGGGAAAAATAAGGAAAGAGAAAAGAAACACTGTATAGGTTTTATAGATGCGAGATGAAAAACTACTTCACCGTTATACTGCAACATACTCTGCCATAGTAATAACTTAAATTGTGTGTGTTTTTTTTTAATAAAACAATATTAGGTAATGTGATAAAAATAAATCTATATTTTCCGTCAAATCGTGTGCAAAATAGAATGGAACTATACAAAAGAACAGCATATGAAAAACATAAGAATTTACACTAATTAATTGATAGAACTTATAATAGTAAAAATCATTGCCCTGGTCAAATGGTCAGGGTATTGTTCATGAAGTTCATACGGATAATCTCATTGAAATGAAAATTACCTGTGACGAGAATGCATTTTAACATTATGATTCTTTTCCATCAATACATAATGAGAACTTACCTAAAACCCTGACCTGTTCTGCCAGAAAAATATGTCAAATCAACAAGAGAAATAATCTATATTTTCTACTAACAAGAAAACTAATTAGTTACAATGTCTAGAGAAATAAATGATATGTCACACTGGAAATAGAAATATGAATGTATCTACGTAGTATGAACAATAGAAATAGTTTGAATATCACTTTATAAAAGATAAATGATGGAAGTGGGTTTGTTGACCAGCACTTAAAAGGGTTAATGAAAAAGCTGTCTACATTTTATAAAAGGAAAACATGATGATGATTGTGGATTAAAGCCAACAGTTCCTGTTGGCAAGGGCCATTCCCTTGGTCGGCCCGTAGGTTACCAGCAAAAATTCTTTAAGGTAGGTTTTCATATAAGTTGAAATTCTAAAAGTTTTCAGTAGTAGAGATAGTTGTGGACAGAGTAAGGATGATGGTGGTAGTAAGAGAGGGCCATCATTTCAGGGATAGTGGTAGTTAGAAAATTGGGGTGTAAGGCCTTTGAATAGTAGGGAAAGGACGCAGGTGGGGTTGTCCAACCCTTTACTCCTTAGGGTCCCTGCGAAAGGGAAAAAAAACAGATATCTTTATATTGTACGGATAAAAATGACATCATTGGAGAAATCTTCTCTTCGTAGTATCAAGACGGAACCTAGTATCCCAAAATCTTCGGCTACAAATACAAATTTTGTAGTTGTAGCCACGATCTACTTCTCTTTAAACTTTGGTTGTAGCTGTTGGCTATTCAATTTTCGGTTTAGGTATCATCGTTAATTTCAATCCTTCATCCGTGGATGATTTAATGCACGTTTAACTAGCAGCGTTATTGTATGGAAGCAGGAAGTACATTCTGTGTTAGTTTCGTGTAGCTCTGTCAAGTCACTCGCACCGTGATTTATGTTTGTGTGCTTGAGTGATCTCTTTATTGTACGAGTTTGGCAAGTGTTTAAAAAGTATATATATATATATATATATATATATATATATATATATATATATATATATATATATATATATATATATATATATAAGTGAAGTAATGAGTTATTAATAGGAAATGCTATAATTTACCTTCCATGGTTCTTTTTGAAATCGCATTTTTTCTCATCATTCCTACCAGACGCCAGGTAAGGCAAAGCTTGTCAGTACCCCTGCCTCAATAACTCTGCAACGTTGTCTGTCTTCGAACACTTCATTTTCTACTTCATGACATATCTATATTTTTCTTCTATCTTATCCTTGGTCGTCCTACTGGTTTTCTTCCTTCAGGGATCTAATTTGCATACTTCCCAGGATATCTGTTCTCATCCATTCTCTTCACATGGTCATACCACCGAGACTGTCCTCTTTCTACAATCTTCAAAATATCTTCCACTTCCAGTTCTCTCCTTACGAAATCTGTCTAGTCTTGAGAATCCCTTGATGAATCTCAAGACTCATTTCTGCAGCTTGAAATCAGGACGAGGAATTGATTATAAAAACGTTTAAGCATTACTAATGAAAAAGTAGAATTTAAATTGTAACGAGACAATATGCACTAATAACACATTATGCAAATCTGCTTTAATTTATTCAATTACAAAGGTCGGCCTGTCATTTTCTAGTTTTTTTTTCTGTAGCTGTTCTGGTACGTTTTAAGAAAAGAGCGTAAAATTTTGCAACACAACTATAATGAGGATATTGACTGCCTATTTTAAGACGTTATTCACTGCAATTATCTATCACCTAGTATCCCGAAGAAATGTTGTACAATCTGTAATCCAAATCTCCCAGATACGAAACTGCTTCCACACTTTCATACTAGCACTTTGGTAGTTTGGGAAAACCAGATGTGTAAAATAAAATTAGCCCGTTTCTAAATGTGAGCATGAATTAACAGAAAGCAAAGCATAAACGAAACAAATGATTCCTAGACAGTTTAAAATGTTCCGTCTGAGAGCAAATGAAACTGTAAAAATTGCTTCCTCATTCTTCTCTATTCATTATGGCGTAACGATGTACATCTTACTCATTGCTTAATAGAGTTTAGTACCATAGCATTTTATTGACTTACCGAACATCATCGGATATACCTTGGCGTGAAAAATATTCTCTAATAAACGCGGCATTTACTATTGATTTAGATTGCCTGAGAACCCAAATAACGTGTTTCATATGAAAAAAATCCTCACTCGTATTATCATTTTTTACAGTAAAAGCTCGCGTGTAATTAACGCTGAAATTACTAAGACTAAAATAAATGTATTGCGAAAATTAATATATTCAAATTTTGTCTGACACTCTTATACAGAATTTCTCGATTTTTTTTTTCCAAACTTTGAATTTGAAACTGGGAACTTAATCTCACTTATTCCAAAATAGCTAGTATCATTACTGGCGAAGAGGAATATCATCTTTAGAGGACAGCAAACTTACATATAAAATTTTCACTTTCTATGTTTTAAATATCATTGCATTTGCCTATTACTGAAGAAAACGGGTGCATCACTGATAAAGTAATTTTACTACGTATCATCTCTTTGACGCAATCTTTGTACCGGAAGTTATTCTTAACTTTTAAAAATAAATTCTTTCTATTTTCACATCAACTCTTGCATACGATACACATCAAGAGGATACCCGAGCTACATGTGTTGAGT
This sequence comes from Palaemon carinicauda, assembly GCF_036898095.1. Classification (NCBI taxonomy): domain Eukaryota; kingdom Metazoa; phylum Arthropoda; class Malacostraca; order Decapoda; family Palaemonidae; genus Palaemon; species Palaemon carinicauda. The sequence continues at coordinate 23,955,032 of NC_090768.1, forward strand.
TGATAAGATGTCATTATCTCTTCATAAACAACAATATTAGTTTGTACCATAGTACGGCCATGAAGGTTCCGGAAGAGACATTTTGTATACGAAGGGCTTTATTTATCTTTCCAGTACAGTTATCTCAATCTAATGGGATTATTTCCCCTCCCCTTTTTATAAAGGGCGTCAGCGGACATGAGGTGGCAAGGTCAGGTGAGGCAGGTGGCAGCGACAGACAGGTGCATCAAGGCCAGGGCAGGAGGGTTAAATATCCTTGGTGTAGGGGATGGGGGAGAGCTTCGTAGGACAATGGTCCCAGGGGGGTCCTCCTGACGGGGGAGAGTCAGGGCTAGAGATTTGGGAGGGTCCGTGAGGGAGGAAATAGTGATTGTCTCCCTCTCCCCTCCCTATCACCCCCTTTATCATCCCCATTCCCATTGTTGCCGTGTTCTTATCCCATGTCCTAATGGGGCCCTTTCCCACATTCTCCCATTGCGATCGGATTCGTGCCACCGCGCAGGGACAGAGAGCGCGTGGGAGGATCGAGGTGTGACGGGCGGTTTTGCATCATTAAGCGTCTATTTGGGAAGCGTTTATCTAGAATCGTCGGTTTGTGTGGTAGCTGGGGAAAGGGGAGATGCCGCGAATAAAGGGCAAAGCCAATTCTTTAAATGAAACTCTGGCAAAAAGTAAAAAAAAAAATTAATGCAAGTCAGCCTTATTCGAAGGGCATTGAAAAAAAGGGCACATAAAAAGTGAGATTTTCGGATACTATTATTATTATTATTATTATTACTAGCCAAGCTACAACCCTAGTTGGAAAAGCAAGATGCTATAAGCCCAAGGGCTCCAACAGGGAAAAATAGCCCAGTGAGGAAAGGAAATAAGGAAATAAATAAATGATGAGAATTGATAATATATCATTCTAAAAACAGTAACAGCGTCAAAACAGACATGTCCTATATAAACTATTAACAACGTCAAAAACAGATATGTCATATATAAACTATAAAAAGACTCATGTCAGCCAGGTCAACATAAAAACATTTGCTCCAACTTTGAACTTTTGAAGTTCTACTGATTCAACTACCCGATTAGAAAGATTATTCCACAACTTGGTAACAGCTGGAATAAAACTTCTAGAATACTGTGTAGTATTGAGCCTCATGATGGAGAAGGCCTGGCTATTAGAATTAACTGCCTGCCTAGTATTTCGAACAGGATAGAATTGTCCTGGGAGATCTGAATGTAAAGGATGGTCAGAGTTGTGAAAAATCTTATGCAACATGCATAATGAACTATAGTCCATTTCTTTTATCGAGGCAGATTTGCACAGACTCGCAGCGGTGCCCTTTTAGCTCGGAATTTTTTCCTGATCGCTGATTGGTTAGAATTATCTCGTCCAACCAATCAGCGATCAGGAAACTTTTCCGAGCTAAAAGGGCACCGCTGCGAGTCGGTGCAAATCTGCATCGCTAAAAGAAATTGACTATTGAACGCTGATGAGATTTAACAAGTGAAAAACCTTGGCTGTTTATTTTCGTAATTCATTCATTTGTATGATGAATGGAGGCGTTGGCATAAATCAACATACTTAATTTTTCAAACCACGATGCAGCTGTGTCATTTCAGGACATGCAGGTGTATGTCATTGTTCGATGCAGATGTGATATTCTATACAACAGAGTTGCTGAACATCTGCAAAATTAGATTCATTTGTATCCTATTAAACGGAAGTGAAAGCTTACTGTAGGCACCATGACAATACCCCTAATTTGTTGTTGTTTATCTTGTTCCAATTGTTGTTTAATGTCTTTCCAAGAATAAGACGTAATGGTATGTTTATATCAATCTTACTTTTTCCCCCCAATCAACAAACTGCACCCAAATAACATCTGACTTCTATGTTTAGTGGCACCCGATGTTCACGAGATTTCGTCTTACAACTTTGGAGTCTTTGCTGGTACAGGTTTACGTCATGAATTATCGTTAATTCATGTATACCTATATTTACCGTTATTTTTTATCTATCATTATTTATTTATTGTCTGTGCATGAAGAATGTTTAGCAATGAATGAATGTACACTGTCGGCCCGAAAATCGGCTAAAATTTTTGAAAAAAATTTCGGCCCGAAAATAGGCCGAAATTTTCGCAAAAATTTTTGGCTCGGATTTCGAAAAAGTTTTAAATTTTGAAAACTTAAAAAAGTTCACTTTGCCAGTGAAGTTCTCTGCAACTCGTATTTTTACTTGTTTTGTGTACTTCTCTGCAACTCATGCTTCATCAATTTTGTGTATGAATGGATAACTCGCTTTTTATCTCATGAGTTTATTCTTTGTCAGTGTTTAAGCACAAGTGACTTAACAGTATACACTCGTACCATACTATTAGTTCATGTCATTTCATTTGGATATATTTTCGGCGTCATTGCATCTACATGCCGGAAGTCTTTGAGTGTTTACGGTAATTATCTTAATGTTAAAGTGCTGCCACTTAGAGGAAATCAGTCGCACGTACAAAACACAGATTTCAGGACAAAGGAATGGATTTTAAATGCTTAAGTTCCTAATCTGCAGTAGCAAAAAAAAATCTAAAGCATATTAATTTTCTTATTTTCACACCAAACAAGTTTGTTTTGCCTTTGTACATCTTCAATAAACAAACAAACATGAGTAAACCTTTATATTGTTGCAATTAGTATGCTTGCACTTATATGAAGTATAGTGAATAATTTCTATATTAGTAAAGCCTACAGGATCAGAAGAAATTTCACACCAAACAAGTTTGTTTTGCCTTTGTACATCTTCACTGTTATGGTTTTAATTGAATATTAATTTATCCTTTATTTATAATAAACAATATCGGCGTCAATGACCATTGATGTCAGGATGCCAGAAAACTTAAAATCAATCAATCAATTGTTCCAAGATTATGAAAGCCTTCCGATTACAGTTACTGTGTATTAAAGGAAAGTGGATAAAGGCAACAAGCCTTACCTCCCTTCTACAACTATGCAAAACAAATAAGAAGTAACTCGAAAGATTGCCCGCAGATATTCCAACCAAGGAGACGACTCGAAAAGAACTCTAGTACTTACATTATGCAAGTCACTATGCAATCCATTTGGCTATGGGTGACGCTGAATTTGGTTGAACGGATACACATATTACTGCGTTATCAATATAGGTGGGAAGATGCAAAATCAGTATGAAAGAGCGCATTGTTATGGAGATTTTAACTAGCAGACACCTGTTATATTGGAGTTCTCTGTCATCACACCCGCCCAACATCACCATACCCTGAGGCAATTTCATGTACTTGGATATGGAAATTAAAACGAGTTAACAAGATATTACTACTACTATTACTACTACTACTACAACTACTAATACTACTACAATTATCGTTATTATTATTGTTATTATAGGTAGGTAGTTGTAGCGTCATTCATACTTTTTGCACTCTATTTGCAGCTTTGTATTACTTAGTTAAGATTACCATTAATTTTTTACTCTAGTGTTTAGGCATTCACTACTTGTGCCAATTTTATGTGGAAGTTGGTTTCCTGAATAACCCCACAGAACTCATTTAACTAACAATGCAACGCTAATTTTGCAATTTTGCAATTCATTGTTTTCCTAACAGCTTTAACTATAGAAGGTGGCTGGACTCATAAAATTAATTAATTTAAACTGCTATTCATGTCAATATATATATATATATATATATATATATATATATATATATATATATATATACGTATATATATATATATATATGTATATATATATGTGTGTGTGTGTGTGTGTGTGTTTAAATATCACCCACGAATGGAATTTAATACCGAATGCTATCTTGGGAATATATATCCACTTAGAATTCATTTTATGGTAAAAGCTTCTGGCCGGGTGGAGATTCGAACCCACACCTGTTCGGCCAGAAACCATGCCAGCGACGACTCTTCCGACTGAGCTATATATATATATATATATATATATATATATATATATATATGTATATATATATATATATATATATATATATATATATATATATATATATTAAATGAATGTGCTAATGATTACCTTACCCTGTTTTACTTTGTGAACAATAAAATAAGGTAGTAAATATTATTACCGCCAATATTAGCTTGTCCATGTAAAGGTTTCGGCGTTTACACAAATCAGTTATGACCTGCTAAACCCAATGACGCTTGCGAGTCAGAAGGTAACTTCACCTTAGATACTAATGTTGTTCTTGTCGTTAATGTTAGAGTAAGATATACTCATGTTTTTACAGGCTCTTGCTGGTAACGAATATGAATATTACCATAGAGCAAACCGTAAAATGTTCCTTACTGTAACTCTTTGAAAACGTATTGTTTCTATGTCTGTTTACTAATTCATTCATCGATGTAATCTTAAATCATTATACATATTCCATTCGCTTTCTCTTCTGCCCTCTGATATGACGAGACCTTTAGATAAGTGATATTATCTATTATCTGATAAGTGGTTAGTTTCGTCACTCTCAAGATTTCATAGCTAACTCGTTCAGAAACACTTAATTTGCTTACCTTTCCAGCTTTGCAATGTATAAATTCTACATATAATTCATCCGCTATACACAAAAAAAGCACCCATGCGCATATACACACACAAAGAGCTACGACATTCCAATGAAAATTAATATTACAGCGAAACGCTCGCATTTGACAGACTAATTATTCATGAGTATATCTGATAAGCTTTTTACAGTTAGGACGATATATATTTTTTCCATCCGAGTATAATATTTACCTTTTTCCCTTGAGAGGAAATAATATATCACTTGAATAATACAAACAATGATCAAATATTTCTCTTCTTTTTCGTGTTTCATTTTTATGTGGCACAAGTCATTTCCATTGACTGAAGGAACATTCTCTCTCTCTCTCTCTCTCTCTCTCTCTCTCTCTCTCTCTCTCTCTCTCTCTCTCTCTCTCTCTCTCTCTCTATAAATATATATATATATATATATATATATATATATATATATATATATATGATCGTGTAGTCAGAAATGAATATTTGTGGAGGAATGAAGAAATATAAAGTTTACTGAAAGGAAAAAAGGTGAATATTTGAGGTTCACTTGTACGATAAAATAGAAGAGCAGACAAATTCGTGCACGAGAAGAGTTATACTATAATCAAAACTAAAGTGGGCCAAAAAAAAAAAAAAAAAAAAAAAAAAAAAAAAAAAAAAAAAAAAAAAAAAAAAAAAAAAAAAAAGGATATTGTGTACGGAAAGCTACAATAGAGGAAATGGTTAATGAACAAATGGATTTTGGAACAAAAGTTGCAAGTGGAGGGATTCTGTTGGATATTAATGTAGTCCTGGGTTAACAGAGTAAGTATTTTGAAGATTTGCTAAATGTGGAAGATGGAAAAGAGCCATTGATGAGTGATGCAAAATTTGAAAGACTTACTGTAAGGCTGAGAAAGCTTATAAAAGTTACTGTTAAAGGTAGTGACTGTTGAAGATGTGATTAAAATATTGGAGAAAGGAAAGAAACCAGGAGTTGATGGGATTAGAAGCGGTATGACGCAGTATGATGGTGATAGTGGGATTGAATGGCTGATCAGGATGTGTAAGGCATGCTTGGTTGAAGGAAAGATCTGAAAGGAATTGGCAAGAGGAATCATTCTTCCAATACATAGAT
>NC_090768.1:23968218-23985718 GCF_036898095.1 Palaemon carinicauda
AGTAGTTTGAACGTTATCTTTAAATCCGTACGTAGGAACCGGAACTGGATCCGGATCCAGATCATCTCCAAACTTTAATGAGGTCGACCATAACCTAAGATCTATGTGGTAAAAATTTTGTCAAGATCCGTCCAGTAGCTTGGACGTTATCTTTAAATCCGGATCCAGATCATCTCCAGAATTTAATGAGGTCGACCATGACCTAGGATCTATCTGTGGTGAAAATTTCGTCAAGTAGTTTGGATGTTATCTTTAATTCCGGATCTAGAATCCGGATCGGGATCATCTCCAGAATTCAATGAGGTCGTCCATGATCTAAGATCTGTCCATGGTGAAAATTTTGTCAAAGTCCGTCAAGTAGTTTGGACGATGTCTTTAATTTTGCATCTAGAATCCGGATCCGCATCATCTCCAGAATTTAATGAGGTCGTCCATGATGTAAGATCTATCTGTGGTGAGAATTTCGTCAAAATCCATCAAGTGGTTTGGACGTTATCTTTAAATTCGGATCTAGAATCCGGATCCGGATCTGGATCTGGATCTGGATCATCTGCATAATTTAAAGAGGTTGTCCATAACCTAAGATCTATCTGTGGTGAAAATTTCGTCAAAACCTGTCAAGTAGTTTTAACGTAATCCTGTCCACAGACAGACAGACAAATAATTAAACCAACTCGGTCGCATATCCTCCTTGGCAGAGGTAATAAAGACCCGAATAGGGGGAAGAAATAATAATTCTTAATGGTTTCTGAATGATCTACTAAATTTTGGACAGGAATACTAAACAATCACTGGTGTCGCAAGTCATTTTCTGTATCGTATATTTAACCATTGTCTGTAATTACCACCAGGTGTAAGAGCAAACCAAGATTGTGGGGCCAAATAAAACGAAAACGTTCTTACACATTAATATCAAATGATGACATTTTCAATCCATTTGAATAGATTATATGAATCATTAATGTATATGTATGTATACAACTATTTCTTTGTTTTGGTTTAATTAAGTTTTCATTACTTTGTGATCGTTCTTCGTATACTTATATGGCTTCCCCATCAGACCATTAAATAATCGAGCCGTCTCCCTTCGTCATATTCAGTAAACCTTAAAAAAACGAAAATGTCTAGATTTTCTATTCTTAAGAATATTTTTATTATTATTATTATTATTATTATTATTATTATTATTATTATTATTATTATTAAGCTACAACCCTTGTGGGAAAAGCAGGATGCTACAAGCCAAGGGGCCCCAACAGGGAAAATAGCCCAGTGAGGAAAGGAAACAGCGGAAAATAAAATATTTTAAGAACAGTAACATTAAAAAAAATATTTCCTATATAAACTCTAAAACTCTAACAAAACAAGAGGACGAGAAATAAGATAGAATAGCATGCCAGAGTGTACCCTCAAGCAAGAGAACTCTACTACAAGACAGTGGAAGACCATGGTACAGAGGTTATGGCACTACCCTAGACTAGAGAACAATGGTTTAATTTTGGATTGTTCTTCTCCTAGAAAAGCTGCTTACCATAGCTAAAGTCTCTTCTACCCTTACCAAAAGGAAAGTAGCCACTGAATAGTTACAGTCCAGTAGTTAACCCCTTGGGTGAAGAAGAATTGTTTGGTAATCTCAGTATTATCAGGTGTATGAGGACAGGAGAATCTGTAAAGAATAGGCCAGACTATTCGGTGTATGTGTAGGCAAAGGGAAAGTGAATTGTAATCAGAGAGAAGGATCCAATATAGTACTGTCTGGCCAGTCAAAGGACCCCATAACTCTCTGGTGGTAGAATCTCAACGGGGGTCTAGTGCCCTGGCCAACCTACTACCTGTTGAAACAGCACTCTCCTAACTCTCGATAACAGGGCTTCGTTTATTATATCGTTTGTTTATATACTATATCCTCTTTCATAGATACGTATGTAAGCAATTTAATGCAACGCTTCATTTTCACGTCCCATATTCTTCTCTAAAACGGGCACAACTATGATGGTTGGTTTAAGATGTGCCTCACCCAGTGGTAAGCACGGGCTCTTGCTGTATCACCAACCCATCGGATACACATCTACTAAACCAGAATTTTCAGTAGTTCTTTTATTCTCTCTGAAACTTTCATTGAACATTTCGTACCAAGATATAAAGTTTCTAATAACGATCCAGTATTATTATCATCATAACGAAACCACAACTTCGACTTTTTTATCGCTTAGCCCTTCTGGCCAGCCACTGGCTCTTTGCAGATTGCCAGCCCGTAGGTGTCCAATTTGTTTAATTCAACGCGTAATTTTAACTGCTCCTTCCGCAAGGTTAAACTCAAATTAATTCTCTTCTCTCTTTAGAAGTCACTTGGACTCGTATAAGATGGTGATGACAAATTTGTAAGGACATAAAATGAGCAGGGAGGGAAACTCGGAGTCAAACCGGACCCTTTAATTCACACTCACAACGTAAACATTACTCTAATCAGGGCTGCCATTGAGCAAAGAGCTCATGCCAGTATTATACTAGCTTCTTCTACAACACCAAAAACCCCTCTCTCGTGAAGCTACGGGCTGCAAACTTGTAAAAAAAACATGTGTCTGGCCAAAAAGTCCAGACCATCTAAAAAAAATACTGGTGGCTCGAACTGCAAGGGACCGACTTGTATTGCACTGGCTTAAACCTATCTAAAACCAAACAACCAATTCTTGAGAAACTGTCACCCCACGTGTTTTCTTAATAAATATTTTCATGTATTTTATTTCCATCTATCTTTTCCTGTTCGGCTGCAATTCTTAAATCTGAAACTTTGATCTTTGTTAAAAGTTATTCAGTCACGTCATAAATTTTATTTCCAATAAAACCAGTAAGGAAAGGAAAATCAATTGTCATACGGCCCTTTCTGACGGTACATCTTGCAGAAATTACATCTGTACTTCTACCGACTACAGTAAGTACTGATTTGGTAAAGTTAAAGTTGTCAGATTTCAGTTCTAATTTCACCAGCCGGGCAAGCCAAATCACGGGTCAAAGCGGGATTCGACCTGTCGTTCATACGAATTAAATATCCACTCTACCTGAGGTATCTTTCGATAGGTCTTATGTTTTTTATCTTGTCTTCCATCCGCTTCCTCGGGATACAAAGCATAGCCATAAATTGTGATTTAATACATATGGCAGACAACCCTGTTATTCTAAAACATGTTCAAGTGATGGAAAATTTCTTAAAATTCTCTACTAACAGCATACCAAACTCTCTCTCTCTCTCTCTCTCTCTCTCTCTCTCTCTCTCTCTCTCTCTCTCTCTCTCTCTCTCTCTCTCTCTCTGTGAGGGAAGCAGAATACATAACTTAAAATGCATTTGAACTAAACTGCTATGGAATAATGCAATTTGATTTTTTGATAAGGAGACCACCTTGAGACTATAGATATGTGACATCTAACGACAATTTCTGAAACATTTTATCTAGGTAAATAATAGTTTTATAAATAGACGCAAACCTCTGTAATCTAAATGAGAGAGAAAGCACCAATCTTTGGTCGTTAATTCATAGTTAATTTTTTAATAACCTAACAAATATCGAGCTGGACATTTAACGAACTCAAAGCAAATTTTAATCAATAGTAATTTTAAAAGGTTTGAGATTAACTCATTTCTGGGCAAAAGAGAGATAGACCTACGCATCAAATGACCCATAGAAGGGTTGTATATTATAGCGAATGTTTTTACTTCTCACTGTTTCACCTCGATATGTATAAAACATCCACTAGTCTAAACTTTTAGGGGAACTTCGTCGTTTTAGCCACTTTAACAAACGTACATAAATTCTGTCAAAAGAGAGAGAGAGAGAGAGAGAGAGAGAGAGAGAGAGAGAGAGAGAGAGAGAGAGAGAGAGAGAGAGAGAGAGAGAGAGAGAGAGTAATTTCTTATAGTCAGCCACGAAAACGCGTTCTTTGTCTCGTGGTTACATCCATAGAAAACTAAAATACTGCCACACGCTCGCTTGGAAGACTAATCTAAATACAGATGAAGCATTTAAGGCTGTGAATTATTAAAACGTAAAGGAGTGCCGCCAATCACAAAATGGAATACGGTGAAAACAATGGAGATAACTTAGGTAATGAAGTACATAACATTTAGTATAATATATATGAATGAGATAAATGAGTGAATTGGCGGCAACCATATTATGTAAAGCACAAATTCTTGATTGCTAGCACAAACATTAATTATTTGAAATGTTACTATCAACTTTTAATTAGTCTTGGAAGTACAAGTATATCTAGGCATGAAACATTAGTTAAGAAACCTGACCAGAAAATGACACAATTGTGTAAAAAGCTCGGCTTCTAGAATCTCGTTCTAATTTAACAAGGATGGTCCAAAGCGAATACCATAAATTAGGCAGATAAGGTTTGTTGCATTAGTTTAAAAATGTATGTAATCCAAGAAAAAAAAACCATATGACCCAAAAATACATAAATACACAGACTAAGTATATTCTAAGCATTGAATAAAAACAATTTCTTATAAGTAAATATATCGTATCAGTAGTTTTGAGTTACAAGGACTTTGGATGTCTCAAAGAATATTTAGTTAAGGATATTATTATAAATTTCTAGAGTTCTCATGATCTCCAACTTATTCTTAAATTTGAGAGAGAGAGAGAGAGAGAGAGAGAGAGAGAGAGAGAGAGAGAGAGAGAGAGAGAGAGAGAGAGAGAGAGAGAGAGAGTATGTTTGTTTAGCAGTACATTTTTACTTTTTAAAAGTAAATTAGTAAGTATTCACAAAGCGTTTTGACCCCTATTTCCCTTATACTCATGAAGGGGGAAATCTGGAGAGATGAACTGTGGGCAGGGGAAAATGACAGAAAAAAAAAAGTTTGGAAATCACTGAATTTTAGCGCATTAGGGACAGGTCCTCAACTGAAAGAGAATTTTTTCGCGTTACGAAGTATAGCGAAAAATAATTGTCCTAACGACATGTAAGCAGATCTTAAGTGTCTTGTTACTTAAGTTCAGTTGTTATGTAGGCAGTGGCCAATGAGAATTTAGTGTTGGGTGAAACGTATTCGATGTTTGAAGAGGTATTTAGTAAGTGGTCACTTTCTAGCGCACGCTAGCCCGAGCAAGTCGAATTTATTAGCCAGGACGCCAGGCAGGGTCAAATACAGCTTCAGATGTGAATAATGTTTTCACGCTAGCAATCAGAATGCTGAAACCGTTTCAAGAAGTGATGGACAATCTATTATCCGATTTCCAGCAGAATATTCAACAAGTATCCGCACCTCATTAAAGTATGATGGAAAACCATTCGAATGAGCATCGCGTTATTTTGAGGAAACTGATACGAAAATTTTAGCATTAGATGCGATTGTTTATCAACTTGGAGGACAAGGAACATCTAAAACTGCTGCAGAAACGAGTTAGTACGCAAAGAGCAGCATCGCCGAAAGTGTAAAGCTACTTAAAGATCGAGGGAAAGTGTGGATTCATATCAACTTTGATGGAAGAGGTCTAGAGCTCAATAAAGGCCGAGAGTTGACATTGGAGCCGGGAATGTACCAAGAAAGACGTCGAAAAGATAAGTGAAAATATAGCTGTTTTTATTTTGTATACTTAGCAGTTGGTACAAGGATATTGGAACATTGTGTTTATTTTATTTTATTGTTTTTAATCGCCTGTTGGTTGTTGTTATTCACAATACATTGAACAGAACTAGATTGGGTCCGGTAAGATAGTCATTGACGTCTAAAAGGGCGATCACAAAATTCCATTTCAAAACCATTACTGTGGTTGTTGGATTGGGTAACAATAGGTCAGAAAGGGACGAATCAGAATTTATTAAAAGAGAATGGGTGACACTGGTATCAGAAAAACTAAGAAATAATTCCTTTGACGGTGACCAAGAATGGAAATGGTAAGCAAAGGCTGGTTTTTATTATCGCATAGAAATCTATTAAAACGTTGCCAATATCTTTCTCATTGGGGAAAAATTTTAAAAGTTTTTATAATGGATTATCTTTAGATATTTTTGAAAGCGGCGGTACATCTTTACTAAAGTTCTTAAGTCTGTTAGATATTGGAGATCTAAGGAAGTGAAGATTGAAGTATTTTTAGATGATGGCATAGCTGCGGATGGTTGTTTTGAAGGGGCATTGGATGCTAGCTATTTACTTTAAAAGCTTCAAGATTTGGATTTATTTACAAGAAGGTATAATTGGTTTTCAGACTCTAAATTGTATTTGGAAAGTTTTACAATGGACGAATACTGAAGGCAAATTTCGTAACTACAGTATTAGGATAAACTATGTCGTTAAAGACCTTGTTTAGATGACAAACCTTCTGAATTAACAAAAACTTTATTTTAACGAATATCTTTTGGACAGAATTGTCTGTTACATATTTTCCACGAAATTTGTCGTTAGAGGTATTGTTAAAATGAAAACGATAAAGTAATATAATTTTCCACGTTTGAATTTATGAATAAGAGGAAAATTAATTTCCTTGATGGATGGAATGTCCAGTAGGTGGCGTGTCAGTAAGTTTGCTCGGTTGGTCTTAGGTGGTGAACAAGTCATTCAGCTTCGGACGTTGGACTGAACGAACAAGCGTTTATAACACCGGTTATTATATATACAAAGGCGTGGCAAATCTTTTACACGGCTTAAAATGGCAAGCAATGGTGATAGTGACTCTGGTATTCAAGTTCAATTGAATACCATTTTGGCAGAACTTTCGAACTTAAAAAGAGATGTGCAAGGCAATTCATTAACCGTTGCCACTGAAGTGAAGAAATTAAAAACCGAAAAGGACTTGTCATGGAGATTTCTTGGAAACAAACACCAATATGAGTTTAACAGTGAACTTGAAGATGTAATTAACCAGTGCCTTTGGGGCGTAGAAAACGGAAAATTGGACTGTGAGAGAACAGCTTGAGGAAGTTAGAGACAAAGTACATAAAAGGAATAAACTTGTTAGAATTGCCGATACATCAGCAGGCGGATGGGAAACTGTCAGGCAGTACGAAACAAATCCGGTTGCGTCCGACAGCGAGGATGAATCTAGAATAAACAGGGCTGAGAGCAGGGCGCTCAAAAAGCAGAAGACTCGAAGTTATCCTCGAGGCGGTTCCCGGCGGTCGTTTGACTCTACTGCCAGAAACATTTATTGGGGTTCAGACGTTTCCGGTCGCAAACCATATGGACCCGATCCGGTTGGAAGAGGCAGATTTTTTCGTGGTCAAACCAGCACCAATAGTTTCAACACCAGAAGTTCCGGCTTCGTCGCTCCAGGACCCTGTTTTGCTTGCGGGGAGTTCTCACACTTCCGGCGGAATTGTCCCTATTCCAGAGGTGCAACCCTTTTCGGAGCAGCCAGTGCCGGCGGGGAGCAGGCAACTGGTGGGCCAGCAAGGAAGTAAACCGGAGGTGTCACCAGACTTGTTAGAAGATGAGTATTTTGACTATAATAGATTTACCCATGATTTTTATGAATATGAGCAGGGACAGAAAAGTATAATAGTTAGGGGTAGGTTAAAGAAACATATTCAATTTTGGAGGTCAATTGGCTCGAGTGATTTTGTACTCGACGTAATAGAAAAAGGCTATAAGTTACCTTTGTATTCGGTACCTTCGAGAACATTTTGTAAAAACAATAAATCTGCTTTGTTAGAATTTGATTTTGTTTCAGAAGCTATCCAAGATCTAGTAGATAGAGCACTAATATCAGTTTGCGAAAGCCCCCCTTATGTTGTAAATCCGTTGACTGTTTCCATTCAAAATTCTAAACGTAAAAGGCTTATTCTTGATTTAAGAGAAGTGAATAAGCATTTGTGGAAACAACCTGTAAAATATGAAGATATTAGAATTGCATTATCATTATTTAAAAGTAAGGGTTATCAAATTAAGTTTGATTTGACCAGCGCTTATCATTTTATTGACATCTATGAGCCTCACACAGAATACCTTGGGTTTTCTTGGATAAATAGGGAAGGAAAGACTAATTTTTACAAGTTTAATGTTCTCCCTTTCGGAATTTCAAGCGCCTGTTATATGTTTACAAAGTTGACAAGACCACTGCTGAAGAAATGGCGCGGTGAGGGAAAGTTTGTCACCATGTTCTTAGATGATGGATACGGTTGTTCGCAATCTCTTGATGGCGCAATTAAACTTAGCCAGCATATAAAAAATGATTTGTTGTCATCGGGATTTATCCCGAATGCAACGAAATGTATCTGGTCACCCACTCAGGTTCTGGAGTTTTTAGGTGTGATGCTTGATTCCGGAAACAGTTCGATATTTATCCCTGATCGAAGATTACTTAAGTGCATCAATACGATTTCAGAAATATTGAATAGTATTAAAGTACACAGGTACGTTCATGTTAAGAAAGTAGCGAGCTGTATTGGTCAAATTATCTCAATGAGTGTTGTCATAGGAAAAGTTTCTCAAATAATGACCCGGAATTTAAGTATTGACGTACTCGCTGCTAGTCACTGGGATCAGTATATAAAAATTTCTGATGAAAGTAAGAGACAACTAGAATTTTGGCAAATATCTCTGTCGGAACTGAATATAAAACATACCAATGTGTCTTTTCAATGCTCAAAAATTGTGTATTCTGACGCTAGTAGTACAGGGTTTGCTGGCTATGCAGTCAGTGCGAAAACTGGTATTTCATATGGTACATGGTCCATTGAAGAAAGTCTTAAGTCTTCGACATGGCGAGAATTGGTAGCTGTTTATCGTGTTTTACAGTCGTTAGGTCATATTCTGACTGGTCAGAGGGTGAAATGGTTTACTGACAATCAAGGGGTTGAAGCGATCGTATCGAAAGGTTCTATGAAGGTGGAATTGCAAAGTATAGCTATTGATATTTTTCGATTTTGTATTGCAAAGTCTATTTTGTTGGAAATGGAATGGATTCCTAGAACAATGAATGAAAAAGCAGATTATCTGTCAAAGATTATAGACATTGATGACTGGGGTATCTCATTTGAAATATTTGATATGATTCAGGCTAGGTTTGGAAATACACATATTGATTGGTTCGCTTCCGAACATAATGCGAAACTGAATTCGTATTATTCAAGATACTGGAGTCCCACGTGTAACGGTGTAGACGCTTTTTCAGAACATTGGGGAGGAAAGTTCGGATTATTTGTTCCCCCAATCACTGTCATAACACAGGTTATCAAGAAAATGGCCTTTGACAAAGCTGCTGGTGTTCTTGTTGTGCCTTGCTGGAAATCAGCTTTGTTTTGGCCTTTTCTTTGTCCAACAGGGTCATTTATACCAGAGGTAGTTGATTGGTTCGATTTACCAATTAACAGAGAGAATTATGTGTCTAGTAGGAGTGGAAAAGGTATGTTTGGAAATATTGATTTGAATTTCCGTATGTTGGCACTGAAAGTTGATTTTTCTTCAATAAGTTAGTCATTATTATATTTGCGGTGAATGTGAGGCTACGTCCCTCGTACGGGACTGCTTGTATAAAAGTTAAACTGTCTAATTTTTGGTTTTATGAAAATTGGCAAACTTGATACTGCATTCAAAACATAACTTTAAAGACGGAGATGCAAAATAGTCAGTGGTATTTGAAGCACACGCAGTATTGCGTAGGTGCAGTTTTATTTAAAAAAAAAAAAAAAGCAGTATTGCCGTGCTTGGAAGCGCAAGCAGCATTGCGGAGGCGCAGTTATAATAGAGGCAGTATTGCCGTGTTTGAATGCGCAAGCAATATTGCGGAGGCGCAGTTATAACAAGGCAGTATTGCCGTACTTGAGGTTGAGAGCGCAAGCAGTATTGCGGAGGCGCAGTTATAACAAGGCAGTATTGCCGTACTTGAGGTTGAGAGCGCAAGCAGTATTGCGGAGGCGCAGTTATATAAAGGCAGTATTGCCGTGTTTGAAAGCGCAAGCAGTATTGCGGAGGCGCAGTTATAACAATGGTAGTATTGCCGTGTTTGAAAGCACAAGCAGTATTGCGGAAGTGCAGGTATATTTGAATTGGTCTTTGAAAGTTTAAATGTATTATATTGAAGTTATGTCCAATTTCAGATTTATTAACAATCGACTTTACGTGTGTTTTTTCAGATCCATAGGACCAAAATTGATCAGCTCCCAGAAGTGATGGCGGGAAAAGTGCACCTACTTCCCGATTTGTTGAAGAAATCAAGGGCAGATTCTACCAGTTCAAAATATCATGGAGCGTTTGTGCGCTTTCAGAAGTGGGTATCATGCAACGGCTTGGGAAGTGGAGACGCTTTGCCCGCCAAATCTTTCATAGTAGCGATATATTTGGCTTCTTTAATTCAGTCTGTAAATTCACCTAGCCCAGTTATTGCTGCTTTCTATGCAATAAAATGGTACCATGACATTAACGGTCTATATTCTCCAACGAATTCAAAGTTAGTTGAAAATATTTTAGAAGCGGCCAAAAGAGTTTTGGGGAAACCAGTCGTTAAAAAAGAACCAATCACTGTTGATATCATTACATCTTTGTACAACAGACTATACGAATACAATAATATAAAAAATCAGAGAACAATTTGTGCATTTTTGATAGGCTTTTCTGGATTTTTGAGAAGTCGTGAAATATTAAGTATTAAGATATCTAACATTGTATTTCATACTACTTATATGGCCATTTTTATGGAAGACAGCAAGACTGACAAATATAGAGATGGTTCTTGGATAATGATTGCAAAAACAGGTACAAATATTTGTCCTGTAGTTAACACTGTGAAATTAATAAAATGGGCAAACTTGAATGGTGATGATTACTTGTTTTGTAATTTAAGTGCTACAAAAACTGGACATAAGGTGAGAAATGTTAACAAAAAGATGTCCTACACAAATCTTCGTGACATATTCATAAATGCATTGAAGCCTCATGTGTCAGATGTGAAAAAGTATTGTGTTCATTCTTTAAGATCTGGGGGAGCCACCGCAGCAGCTAACAATGGTGTCAAAGATCGTATGTTTAAACGACATGGTCGTTGGGCTAGCGAAACCGCAAAAGACGGTTACGTGAAAGATAGTATCGATGAAATGTTAAAAGTATCTCTAAGTCTTGGCTTGTAGAAGTATTGTATTTGTTCATTATATTGCTGATCCAAACATGTTTAAGATTTATTCATTACAAACGAAGGCCCCCGTTCTTTATATTCAGCAACGTCCGAGTGCTATACGAGCAGTCGTATCCAAATTCAATAAATTAAATTTGATTTGACTTGGTTTTATTTGTCCGTCCATACTGAGACATGGAGTATATACAGGAAATATAATTTTCCACGTTTGAATTTATGAATAAGAGGAAAATTAATTTCCTTGATGGATGGAATGTCCAGTAGGTGGCGTGTCAGTAAGTTTGCTCGGTTGGTCTTAGGTGGTGAACAAGTCATTCAGCTTCGGACGTTGGACTGAACGAACAAGCGTTTATAAAACAAACAAGAAATTAAATTGATGTTATTAAGCTTTTTGTTTGGATCAGCAAATTGTAGTTATCATGATTGTTTAAATGTAATGGTGTATGTATAAAGTCTAAATGCCTTGAGTAAAGGCACCGTGTTTCAGCGACGTCCGAGTGCTATACGAGCAGTCGTATCCAAATTCAATAAATTAAATTTGATTTGACTTGGTTTTATTTGTCCGTCCATACTGAGACATGGAGTATATACAGGAATTTCTGTATTTTTACATATTGAGCAAAGCTAGTCGAGAACTTAATGGAGAAATATCAGATGGTCTACTTGAGATCACGTTTTGACGCAGAAATTCATTCTTTTTATTTTGGTCGTTACTTTAACTATATACTTGCATCAGACTTATTTAACGTATTACTTCATTTTGACGCCTAAGATGTAGGCAGTTTATCACTATATTGTGACGCCTAAGGTGTAGGCAATTTATCACTATATTGTGACGCCTAAGGTGTAGGCAGTTTATTACTATATTGTGACGCCTAAGGTGTAGGCAGTTTATCACTATATTGTGACGCCTAAGATGTAGGCAGTTTATCACTATATTGTGACGCCTAAGATGTAGGCAGTTTATCACTATATTGTGACGCCTCAGATGTACTGTAGCAGCTTAGCACTATATTGTGATGCCTCAGATGAAGGCAGTTTAGCACTATATTGTGACGCCTCAAGATGTAGGCAGTTTAGCACTATATTGTGACGCCTCAGATGTAGGCAGTTTATCACTATATTGTGACGCCTCAGATGTAGGCCGTTTATCACTATATTGTGACGCCTAATATGTAGGCAGTTAATTACTATATTGTGACGCATCAGATGTAGGCAATTTATCACATTGCGAAGCCTCGGATGTAGGCAATCTTATAAATATATTGCGACGCCTCATAGGAAATTTACCGCTATATTGCGACGCTTCAGACATAGGAAATTTACCGCTATATTGTGACTCCTCAGATTTAATAGTTATATTGTGACACCTCTGGTGTTGGGAAATTTATATGTTGTGACACCTCAGTAGTAGGTTTGGAGTAATGCTGAAGTTTTTAGCGATGAATACAGCGAATTTTTTTTATCATGAAAAGTGGTTGGAAACTGGACAGCAAATGAATCTTTAAAATTAAACATGAAGAAGCAGGAGGCAGTCGACAGAATTATGTAAAGTACTTTGGCAATGTTTGAACGTTGTTCCAGATAAAAAATTTACGATTTTAATGCAAGTAGGTAGCAAAAAGCCAGATTTGGAAATCATAAAAAACCAAAGAATTTAAACTTGTACTGAATACACTGTTCAGATCATCAATGTGTGTAAGCCCAGAAAGAGTACAAAAGAGCGGATTTTTTGAAGTGTTGTCAACTAACATGGATGAATGGTCAATTCTTGCTTACATTTTTCAGGGTTATGGACTTGTGAGAGTTATTCATAATTTAGACTGTTTTGCTACTTTTAAAAATATGTTGAGGTTTTTAATCTCTAATATTGGTGTCCCGGTACAGAGGGAATTGATGCTTTAACTTGGTTTGGTGCTTTATACCAAAGGTTATTAATAAAATGGAGGTAAAAACTAAGTAGAATATTCCAGAGTGAAAGTCCTCTCCATCTTGACTGTTGATATTATCGAGGGAAACTTTATTGTTAAACTTTGAGTGTTTACGTAACAAAAGGTTTATTACACACGGCAAAGATAAAAAAGAAAAAAAATGGGAAATTTTTCGCCTAAATTTAACCTTGATATAGAAGGTAAGTTTTTTGAAATTATAAGTATATATGTACAATGTTTTATTTTTGGAATCTGCTTTCCAGGATCGTGAATGCAATGAAATGCCAGCAGTCGTCTTTAACGGTGGCATCTAATTTGGACAGGAAATTGGGGGACCTCAGTTTTCATGGGCATCTTCTATCATCGATAAATGACAGCACCGACAAGGCCTACAAAATTGTCTTTCAACAAAGAGAAACTTACAATAATGGTCACGAGCAAAGCGAAATGCCATTGTATGTTGCTTTATTTATGACGCTTTTATTAGATTCCGGTGCTTTAGTAATCTCCAGTGATCAAGCTATTTATGCCATAACGTGCATGCATGAAATGAGGGGTTACATAGATCCAACGGAAAATTCACTTGTTAAATCTTTGCAAGCACCTGTGAAACATTAAGCTGGTAGATCGGTGCATACAAAGGATCTTTTTAATAATATGGTGTTGCAGAATCTGTGCGGATTATATTTTCCTATATTGAAAAGCTTCTTTATTATTTTGATAGATCATTAAAGTTTTCTTATCTGAGATTTGGGGAATTAAGTTTATTGTAATTTGAAGATTTCTTAGTTGAACAGAAAAAAATGAAAATTCACCAATACTGTGAAGTTTTTGGAATCGGAAGTTGTCACAAATGCTTTTCCATATTTGATGTATTTTGCTTGATACAGAGGAAGCTGGAATGATTTTGTCCTTTGGTCGATTTATCTTTAAGAAGTTTTTCAAAAGCTCCTGTAATGTAACCAAACAGAATTTTTTGTTAAAACTGTGGCTACAAGTTCAAACATCGCAAACGATAACGTCAATGATAGGTGTCTTCATAGACATGAGTGTTGGTAGTCTGTTTCAAGTAAACATGTTTGTCAAAGGCTTCAAAAAGAGGTTAAATGTGTAAATCATTCAATCGGAACATTTATTTCTCTCTCCATTTCTTTCCTTCTCTCCCTTTCTTTGGTATTATCTAGGGTCAACCGGCACGGTGCGCTATAATGCAATTTAATGTTTTATTATGTTTATGCCTGTAGAGAATGCGGAGTGAAGTGAGGACTAGAATTTTTTCGCGTTACGAAGTATAGCGAAAAATAATTGTCCTAACGACATGTAAGCAGATCTTAAGTGTCTTGTTACTTAAGTTCAGTTGTTATGTAAGCAGTGGCCAATGAGAATTTAGTGTTGGGTGAAACGTATTCGATGTTTGAAGAGGTATTTAGTAAGTGGTCACTTTCTAGCGCACGCTAGCCCGAGCAAGTCGAATTTATTATTAATATTATTATCATGATTATTTATTAGTAGTACAAGAGTGAGGTTCCACCACTCAAATTTGGCTTGCTCTGCATTATTGCCGTGGATACACAGGTTTCCATAGTTTTTTCAAAACTTGAGATTTTGTTTTTTATCTATGGTTTTTCCTGGGCGGCAGAGGAGGCTTATATGTTAATTTGAAAGTTTGTTCATTTTGTTTTAAATATGCAGTGCTATATCAGTACAGAAGTTATTAGAATATGTGATGTTACATCTATATTGTTTCAAAAGTATGATTCATTGAAAAAATAAACCTGGTGTCAACCGGCACGGTGCGCTATAATGCAATTTAATGTTTTATTATGTTTATGCCTGTAGAGAATGCGGAGTGAAGTGAGGACTGCAGTATAAGTGCGGGACATACTGTGAAATAATCTAGTTTCAAACATAAATGCAAATAAAAAACTAGTTATTCCGAGACACTAAACATTAAGCCAACATAAGATAAAACCAAAGAAAAATACTATACCCCTTCAAATAAATACCATTTCCTGAATTCGATTGAACAACTGAGTAAAGAAGTGATATTGATACTTCCAAAATTTTACATCCATGGCATTTTGGAGTTCAAGTTTGATAAAAACACTAAATCGCTTATGCATATTTCTCTATTAAGTACTGTGTATTCTCTCTCTCTCTCTCTCTCTCTCTCTCTCTCTCTCTCTCTCTCTCTCTCTCTCTCTCTCTCTGAATGGGTTTTGACTGGAGACACATGGGTTATGTGCCTCTACCCACATTGGATTATATTCCGTGATTTCATGCTTCGACTCCTCGAATTATCCCTTCCGGATGGAACCCTAATTTGCTGTTTACCTTGACCCCCTAAACATGTATGTATTGAAGAGTATCAGTGACCATCAAAATTCATCACTTATCAGAAATTTCATTTACAATAAAAAAGTAACAATTTATTGATAGAATGTTAACGTATATGATTATAGAAATTTGCTTCATAATGTTATTTCCACTTCTGTGGTGATTGGTAAAAAAATAATCAATTTCATCTTATAGAATCAGAAAGACTTTATTAAAATTGAATTTTTAAGTACTTTTGATTTTTGCGGACAGAGTATAGAGTATTAAATAATGAAGGCTTTAACATGACTATATTCAGTTTTCTAGATGTTGATACTCATTCAAATTTCCTTGATAAAGTTCGTTACATCTTTAAAAACGAGAACCAAATTCATTGTGTTATGGTCATATGAAGATATAATGCAATATGTACGCTAGGAATTTGATTAAAAATATCTCAAACGACAATGAACAACAAGTGAAACCAACCGCTACTTTTGGAAATAAAATGTTGTTCAAAAGTGAATGCATGTACTGAGAATAATACAAGAATCTAGCAATGGTGGGTGGGGGAAGAGGTAATCACTAGCAATATTTTGAGCACAAGCACCATTTCTTCATATATAAACGATAAAGCATATTAATTATGAAATCGTTATAAAATGATTTCAACCAAAAATTTAAATTAAAGGTGAAATTCTATTTCTTGTATTATTAAATTTTGCTTCTTGGCGCTGACAATTAGACAAATAAGCTCTGGACGCACTATACCAACCGACCAAACCAACTTTGCTTTCCTCTCCTACAAATTGAAAGTATAATAGAAGTTTTATTCCAGCTGTTACCAAGTTGTGGAATGATCTTCCTAATCGGGTAGTTGAATCAGTAGAACTTCAAAAGTTCAAAGTTGGAGCAAATGTTTTTATGTTGACCAGGCTGACATAAGTCTTTTTATAGTTTATATATGACATATCTGTTTTTGACGTTGTTAATAGTTTATATAGGACATAGCTGCTTTGACGCTCTTACTGTTTTTAGAATGATATATTGTTAATTTATTCTCATCATTTATTTATTTCCTTATTTCCTTTCCTCACTGGGCTATTTTTCCCTATTGGAGCCCTTGGGCTTATAGCATCTTACATTTCCTACTAGGGTTGTAGCTTAGCTAGTAATAATAATAATAATAATAATAATAATAATAATAATAATAAAAGGATTAACTCTTTATCGACTACTGCATTATAAAGAATGCATGAATCTCTCGTTTACTCAATGATTACTGTTTCAATATTCAAGGCTCAGACAGAGCAGTACATAATTTATAATGCTTATTAATTAATTGTTAAAAACCCCCTTTTTTTAGCTTCCTCGTTCCCCTACAAGTAAACGACTTATCAAGGGTAACGGCTTACATGCATCACACTTAATAAAGTTCAGTTCCAGCTAGGAAATTATTTGATAAAACCTACCTCTACGATCGCAAATTTCCAAATTTTGACACAATTTAAAATGGAATATTTCAGATAAAGTCATCTAGTTTACATACATCTTACAAGTACCCAGGGCTGAATATAAATACACATCATCATTATCATCACCTACGCATACTGACGCAAAGGGCCTCGGTTAGATTTCGCCAGTCGTCTCTATCTTGGCCTTTTAATTTAATACTTCATTCATCATATACTTCACGCTTCATTGTCCTCAGCCACGCAGATCTGGGTCTTTCAACTCTTCTAGTGCGTTGTGGAGCACTAAACTAATTTTTATACAATTCAGAAATTTACTTGAAGTCTCACATACAAATAGCGAATGTAAAAAAAAAAAATCTTTCAGTAATATTTTCAATCCAGCATGGCCAATGTTAAGTTATATACAACTCGATTCGGAAATGCCTTGTCTGCGATAAGACCAGGCTGAGGTATATATAGAGATGAGCTTGCTAGTCAGGAAACGTGTCCACGAACATGTACACAGAGGAATTTGATGTTACACTGAAGCCAGTTTATTATTATTATTATTATTATTATTACTATTATTATTATCATTATTATTATTATTATTGTTGTTGTTTTGGGAGAATATTGTTAGTGATACATATATTTTGATTATGCAAACTCGCAGATTTTTGAGATACAAAGCCCGAAAAAAATATTACTTTACGTAAATGTGAGC
>NC_090768.1:23990718-24008218 GCF_036898095.1 Palaemon carinicauda
GTTAAAGCGAGAAGGTGATAGTGCAAAACTCTTCCAACCATAAAGTCTGAAATACCAAGTGAAGAATGAATGAATGAATGATTTAAAGTTTTCAGGCATCCTGACATCTAAGGTCATTGACGCCGGTAACGTTTAATTTATGTATACAAAAATAAAAAATGAGATAAAATTAAAAATTAAAGAGTATTCAATTAAAATCATAAAAATTGAATGTCATAAAAGTTAAATATTTTTCAGAAGACCTGCTTCTGAAAGAAATCTAAAAATGCCACTTGCATGGTAGGACACATCATTTCCAAGAATCTTGGCAAGGATGAACCTGCCACCCTCACCTCGAGCCTCAAACAAATATCTATTCCGCAAGTTGTTATAATTGGGGCATTCGGTCAACAAATGCCTTACTGTTAGAGGTACTAAACAGTTGTCACAATACGGTTGGTGTTGGCCCTTCAGCAGAAACTCATGTGTCAACCGAGTGTGACCAATACGGAGACGACAAAGAGACGTCTCCCATTTTCGGGGCATCATATTATACCTCCAAGGAGATATAACATTTGTTACCTCTCGCATTTTATTCCCATCTAGGCTATCCCATTGCTGTTGCCATTTATTGCAAACCAATTTCTTGATGTCAGGTAAGAAATCATTACAGGCAATGGGATACCTTCTTGGCAGCAACTCGGATGCAGCATTCTTAGCCAGTAAATCTGCCTTCTCATTCCCACACACACCTACATGTGCTGGAACCCAACAAAAGTGAACTGTTATACCTCTCCGTCCAATAATAAAAAGCCATTCTAAAATCTTTAAAACTAGAGGGTTATTAGAATTAAAAACTTCTATAGCTTGAAGGACACTCCTTGCATCACTAAAAATTGTAAAATTACCCTCCTTCTCCAATGCTATTTTCTCAATAGCAGTTAATATGCCATACAGTTCCGCAGTAAATATGGAAGCGGTCAGAGGAAGTGCACCTCTACAATTAAAACTATTACTATGTACCCCAAATCCAACGCCAGCATCAGATTTGGAGCCATCAGTATAGATAAAAGTTGATCCTCTATGTTCTTTAACATGTTCATTAAAAAGAGACCTGGCTTCTAGGTCTGACATATTCTTCTTATCTCCTATAAAATATTTACAAAAAGATATCTCTGGTAACTTCCATGGAGGCGTTGATGATACATTGAATGGAAGTACCTTACATCTAATTATATCCAGACTGTTTAATAATTGTTTCACCCGAAAGCCAAAGGGTCGAGGAGATTTTGGGTGCATTTCAAAGTATGTTGGGTGCCTTACAAGGCTTGCAGTCTGGAAGGCTAAAGAATTAAGGAGTCTTTGCAATCTAAACCAATACCGAAGAATAGAAGACATCCGGTAAAGGTCTAGTGGTAACTCTCCAGCATCAACAAGGAGACTTGGGATAGGTGATGTTCTGAATGCTCCCGTGGACAATCTAATACCTGCATGATGTATTGAATCTAATATTTTCAACCGGCTTGGGGTGGCTGAAGAGTATACCTCACAACCATAACTAATTTTGGAAAAAACCAAGGCCTTGTATAATTTTAAAATAGTATTGCGGTCTGCCCCCCATGATGTATGGGACAATACTTTTAAAATATTCAGAGCTTCAACACATTTAGCTTTTAGCGCTTTTAGGTGAGAAACCCATGTAAGTCTACAGTCAAATATCAAACCTAAAAATTTGGTTTCCGATACACATGGGATCCGTTGACCTTTAATGTATATATCCGGGTCTGGATGTGCTCCCCGGATACGACAGAAATGTACGATAGTAGTTTTACTTGTCGAGAACTTAAATCCATTCATATCGGCCCACTGGATAATTTTGTCAATCGAGAGCTGTAGTTTTCTCTCAACCGTTGCCATTCTGGCTCCAGCAAATGATATGGAGAGATCATCCACAAATAATGTTGAGAGAACATCCTGGGGAATGGCTGAGGATATCCCATTAATTGCTAGTGCAAAAAGGGTTACACTCAGGACACTACCCTGAGGAACTCCTTCTTCCTGGCACTTACTCTCTGATAGAGCTTCCCTAACTCTCACTTGAAAAACTCTATGTGAAAGAAATGCCTGAATAAATAGTGGCAGCTCTCCTCTCAATCCGATTTCATGAATGGTTTTAAGTATACCATATCTCCATGTGGTATCATATGCCTTTTCAAGGTCAAAAAATACTGTAACATGGTGCTGTTTGGAAGCAAAGGCTTCACAAATAGAAGACTCAAGTCGTATCAACACATCAGTCGTTGAGTGCATTTTTCGGAATCCACATTGAATCGGTGATAAAATACCTTTCTTTTCAAGGCACCATATCAGCCTTGCATTGACCATCTTCTCCATGATTTTACATAAACAAGATGTCAATGCAATAGGACGATAGTTTGCTGCTAAAAACTTGTCTTTACCGGGTTTTAAAAAGGCTAAAATAATGGCTAGTTCCCAAACACTTGGGTAACTATGATCATGCCATATTCTATTAATAATGCTTAAAATAAATAGCTTTGTATTAAAATGTACATGTTTAATCATTGCATATGGAATTCCATCGGGTCCAGGGGCTGTATCGTTGCAATGAGCTAGTGCAGAATCAAATTCTCTTTCAGTGAAAGGAGAATTATAAGACTCTTCCCTTCTTGTTCCAAAATCTAAAATTTTCTTTTCTTCAACGCTCCTATACTGGTGACCAGGGGCTCCTACACACTTGCTGGATACATTTGAAAAATGACTAGCCAGGGCATTGCTAACATCATTTGCTTCAGTTACATACTGACCATTCACCTTCAACACTGGTGGTGGGTTGGGGGTGAATTTGCCAGCTATCTTTTTTACTTTCCTCCACACAGCAGATGGTGGTGTTCTACTGTTAATGGAGGAAACAAAAGACATCCATGACTGGCGCCTTGCTTCTTTCATGGCACGACGGAACTGTGCTGTACATTTCTTGTACATAATTAAATTCTCATCAGTTCGGAGTCTACGCAATCTTGTTAGAGATCTTCTTGTGGCTCTGTGGAGGGCAGTTAGTTCTGAAGACCACCACGGGACTGGTCGTCGTTTGAATAACCCTGTTATTTTGGGAATTGAATTGACTACTGCTGTATGGAGAGTTCCATTCAGTAAGTCTATGGCATCATCGATATTTTCAACCTGTTCAGCATCCCCCTCAATTTCGCTTAGCTCACGAAACTTTTCCCAGTCCGCCTTGTCAAGATTCCATCGTGGCGATCTCTGTAAAGGTGGACCATTGTTGGTGTTTATAATGATTGGTGCATGATCACTAGTATGCCAATCATCTAATGTCCTCCAATCAAAATCAAGAAGACAGTTAGAGCTTGCAATTGAAAGGTCAATGCATGACAAGGTACCTGTCTGAACATGGAAGTGTGTGGGCTCTCCTGTATTAAGGAGTCCCACATCCTCATTCTCCACAATTGATGAGATAATATTGCCCCTTGTGTTTGCTAGGATATCACCCCATAAAGGATGTCTACCATTCATATCTCCCAGTAAGAGAAATGGTTGAGGGAGTTGTTGAATGACCTCTGCTAAGTCATCATATAAAATAATATCATTTGGAGGTAAGTACAGAGAGCAAATTGTATATTTTCTCCCTATATCAATTTGTACAACAACTGCCTGCAGGGTTGTACGTATAGACATAGGTATTTGGGGAACATCACGATGAATGTATACAAGACTTCCGCCATGTTCTATAGCTAACATACTCTCGAGGACTAGGAGTGTTAGAATCAAGCATACTTTCCTGTAGACATACAATTATGGGGGAATGCTCATGAATTAGGAGCTTAAGTTCTTCATATTTGGCCCTCAAACCCTGACAGTTCCATTGCAAAATGGAGGAGAAAACTATGGATTATTTCTGGAAGACATCTTGGATGAGGTCTTCCCATTAGCAGTTTTTAATCTAACATTATTACCTGTAGGTTTCTTCAGAGGTGGTCTTGTTATAATGGGTTTTATGTTTGTGTTTTTCTTTGTATCCTTTTGATCTATTTGTTGAGGTGGATGGTGGACCTCAACTTGAATTTCTAATTTATTCAGTTTATCTTCTGGTCCATTAGAAACATCAACAGACAAAACATCAAATTTATTTGATGTCATAACCTTGACGTTTCTAATGGAGGGTGGAGAGAGAGATGGAGGTCTCTCTCTTTTCCTATTTATAGGTGGTGAGGATCTACCAGGTTTTTGCACCTTCCCTACCACAGGTGCACCTGGTAACTTTGTTTCGGGTGGAACTTCCATCAAATCAGGCAAGGACATGGCCTGAGAGAGGTTAGTACTATTGTTGGTAATGGGGGATGAAGTTTGTATAAAAGTGGGCAGTGTTGCAGTTTTAATACACAGTGGTAAAGCCTTGGAAGGCAATATGCTTACCTTGTCACGTAAAACTCTACTATCATTAGATGATGTATTTCCTTTTTGGGAATTACTGGCAGCACTATGTGGGTTCGATGTCTCCTGTGGTATATTTTCTCTTGATTTCAGTGCATTTGCATAGCTGTTTGGTTTTTTCAGTAGTCTTTTGGCATGTCCTACACTTATGTGTTCTACACTGGATTTGTTGAGGGCTGCTTCTTCAAACTTATAAATCTCGCAGCTCCTGTCAGTGGATTTATGGTTTGAATTGCAATTCAAACAGCTGGGCTCAAGTGTACACTCTCCATGATAGGGACTGGCACAGATGCTACACATTTTTTCATTTTTACAAACTTTAGAAGGATGTCCAAATTTGAAACATTTGAAGCATTGTAAGGGCTTTTGTTTAAAAGGTCGAACTTTTATTCTTTCATTTTCAATATCGATGTGGAAAGGCACATCAGCATCCTGGAAAGTAAGGATAATCATTGACGTCCCAGGAATCTTATGGACTTTCCACACTGTTAATGGGCACATGGCTAGTATTTCCTCTTCTGTAAATTCGTAAAGATCTTTATTGAAGACTACTCCCCTTCCGTAACTAAAGTTTAGGTGGGGTTTGACATCTAACATATCCTCATCACTGTTTGTCGTAAGGTTAGACAGTATTACTGATTGCGTGAATGATTTAGCATGGATTAGGAAGCTATTTTTCCCAAAGCGAGATATATCACCTGGTGCAATGGTTCCTACCTTTTTCTGAATTAGTTTGCTAATTTTAAAATAATTCCCATTACTCCCTTTAGGCTTGGCATCAAGCCACATTGGTGGTTTTGGCTTTCTTTGGGGGAGCATAGTTAAATCGATATCTTTCTCAAACCAGTCAGCAGGTCTATATACATCCAAACTGTTTGGTATCTTATCACATAGGGCACCCATGACATTTATGTTATTAATTTTGATTTCATTGATGTTACATATTGCATTGAATGCTTCTTCGTGATTATTATAAGTTATCCATGAATGCCATTTTTCATTTTCAAGTTTCATTCTAATTTTTTTTATCACTCCATAGCATCTAAATGCTTTATATATCATATCATAATCAGTATTTATTGGAATTTGGGTAACATGAAGGATTCTTAGTTTCCCTTTGTTACCCGACTTAATTGGTTTTGAAACATTAGTAGAGGGGTCCTTTTTTGTTCCTAAGTCGTCAACAGAATTTTCCTTAATTGAATTAGCAGAGGTCGTCAACAGTGCCGGGGGAGAGTCAGCGTATCCAGGGGATGGGGGTTCATTGCTTAAAGAATCCATTAGACGAGAGAGAGAGAGAAAAGGGTTACTTAGATGTACCTGCTCGAGAATGTTAGGCCATCACACGCCAGAAAGGAAATTTGCACTTTCCACTATCGGCACAATGAGAGTATACTTCCCAGATGGTCCACTCCATACCCTACCCAAAGGATAGCATCAAAACAGATATAGAGGCACAGGTGTAAGCTGAACCCGCCTGTTAGGACTGAGACCAAGAAATTATGGAATCATCCTCCCCATATCTGTAATGACGGGCTTCCGGCCAAAAGCCGAGAGTCCTACCCCAAACATTGGATCCCCCTGGATTCCGAAGACCCAACACTTGAGAATAGTTCCGCCAAAAAGGTCCAAACCATCTTCAGGATGGCTGAAATCATCCAATACTCTCACATATAGCTTTGAATGCAAACACCTCCCAACCGTGACACCTCCTCCCACTCATCAAAGCAGGCAGCAATATAGGATGTATGAACATCCACGCCGGGGCTACAATGGATGAGAAACATCCAAGCCATAGGAAAGAAAAAAAAAAATAATAAATATATATGTACATAATATATACACATATATAATGAGGGAAATTTTTCTCATTGAGTTTGGAAAGCAAGACGAAAGAAAGTTTATGAAATTAGGATAAGGTCGAAGTAATATTGAGAAAAAGAAAAAGGTGAAAGAGAGAAATTTAGATTCGAACTGGGGGAGCAATTTCCCCAAGTTCGAGAGCCCTCTTGCCCGTCACCAAGTTTCAGCACGGGAATAGAATGCCGTGCTGAAGCTCAGTGACTTCATCAAGGCATTCTCTCATTAAGAGGGTACCAAGTGAAGAAACCCATCAAAAAAGATTATGCTAATCTATTTTTTCCTATGTAGGTCAATGACCACTCAGTAAATAAGAAGCCCGAATTTTCCCATAAAGTCTAAATTACTTACAATTCTTAAACACAAGACAACATAACCCATGACTCCTAACGGGGCAGAATTTGGCCCCTTTGGCAGTAGTTTTGCGTTACTGATTTTCTTTTTCTTTTATACCCAGTAATGTATTTAAATGGAGGCGTCTTTGCTGACAAAATATGATAAATGAATATGTATGTGTATGTGTGTATACATCACAATTATTCATTTCTAATGCATTCATTTTCCTACAGCAGCCGTCTACGCACCGTCCACTTTCTTACGGCAGCTGTCTACACAGTTCACTTTTCTACGCAAGCCATCTATGCCCCGTTCACTTTCCTCCGGCAGCCATCTTCACACTGTTCTCTCTCACTTTAGTTTTTTTCTATAATTATTCCTCTAATACTCAGGCAAAGTAAGTGGCTGTTGCTTTTCCGAACGCCACTACAGTCAGCTCTTGGATTAAGAAAAGAGGCTTAGCCACACACTGCAATGTTTTTGCAAGGGATGTTAGCTGGCACATGAGAGGATAGACAGATCCTCACAAGTTAGCCCTGGTTTGTCTGTGGACGCTTGTCCTCTATGATAGTCAGGAATGAGAGTTAGATAAAATACAAAACTAATAACAAGTGTTTCTAGGAAGAGTCGTGTGCATATAAATGAGATAATAGAGAAAACAGGAGTGTAAAAAAACTCACATTGTAGTACACTTATGATTATTGATACTGTAAGATGTCATTTTAATATAATAATAAGGATTTCGTTAAAACAAGTAACTAACTTGATTGCCTTCGAAACATTAATGAAAAAAACTGACTACATGTGATCTGGATTCAAATATGATAAGATATGCTATTTACCGATATACACTATGTATTGAAAGTTTTAATATCACGGAAAAATAAACAAACACGTTTTCAAAATATGTTTTGTGTGGTGTTAACACATCACTATTCTATCTAAACCTAAGCAACCTAACCCATATCCGAAATAAAGGACTAGAAGAATGCTATTATTAAGAACATTATTATACTCAAAACTCGATTATTAACAAAATTTTTATATCCAAAATTCAATTATTAACATTTTTATAACCAAACTTCAATGAATATCGACTGCGGTGCAGAAAAAAAGACTATTGTCAATAGCACGAAGCGCCATAAAATAAAGAACAATGCAACCACGTCAATGTAAATGACGACAATCATACTTAATGGTGAGACAGTAATGCGAAGAAGGTACAGAAACAAAACCTGTTCGGCAGAAAACGATTCCCACGTGTTGCAAAGCTTTGCTTGTTGAGAACCTTTAGGCTCTCTCTTCCACGAGCTCCATCCACGCCCCCTTGCCCCTCTCAGACCAACCAACCCCATTTTTTTCCCTCCAATGATGTGAAGATGCCACTCTAATTACTAACTGTAAAAAGGAACTTGATGGTTTTAACGACTGGAGCCGTCTCTTTACAAATAATGCCAGTCTATTTTTATAGCTTTTAAATTAACTCTAAACAATTTCGCTTTCATTCCTGGGCAAGTTCAAGGATCTTCATAAATTTCCCAGTCTTTGCCTTATACTGTGTAATAAGTGCATTTATAACCCTTCTGCTGAAACATCAAAATGATGTATTAAAATAATTCAGTCTGTGAGCATGATCGTTTATAACATGACAGACGTTTTGAAGTCTTAACCAAGAAGATTAGATCTAATAACCTTTGCACTAACTTTGGAAAGGAAAAGAGTTTAATAACAACAATAAATACACTTTAACTGCAGTCTTCAATTGGTCCCAGAAACAACAAATGCATATATTGGTTCAATTTGCAATCTGAGAGAGAGAGAGAGAGAGAGAGAGAGAGAGAGAGAGAGAGAGAGAGAGAGAGAGAGAGAGAGAGAGAGAGATGATGATGAGACAGAGAGAGAGAGATGATCTATACGTGGTGCGAACTCTATATCTCGGAGTGTTCCATTACAAAAGTAAAAAGTTAGTAAACAAAAATAATTATGTTGGACGTACGCTAAAATTATAATACGAAACTGTGATCATTCTTTCGGGGCCCTTGTCCCTTGGTAAATGAGAATTTAACTATACAATTATAGGATTCATAGATCTCCATACTCCTCGCCCCATTCTCAATGCTTTTCACTCTCAAAAAATACCAACGAAAGCAATAGTCATTTTTATAGCTCCAATTGTTTTTCCTTTGCGTTCAGGATCTACGCATCACTTCATATAGTTAATAAAAACTAGAGAAGGTTTTGGGTATAAGGAGACACACCAGACCACCAGATTAATCTTTGAGTGTCTTTGACAGCTTTACTAAGAATGAACATTTTATTGATATATCTTAGAAGAAATTTCTGTTAATCAAAATACATGTACTTATAAATTGTGCATATCTGAACACCCACACAAGATAACTTTCTTTTCTTCTTTCGCATCTTAAAAAGCAAAATACTAAAACAGCAACCAAAATAACAATATTTAGATTTAAGAGTTGAAACTGTTACCACAAACAATCGTCTGAGATGCTATCTAACAAATTGATAGTGCTGATTTGAGTTCCATTTGGGCAGAACTGCAGAATAAGAGAGAACCCATTACAAGGAAACATTACATAAATTACAGCAATTTTGGTTACGTCAGGTACGTGGTCTATGAGACGATTGCCCCCCCCCCCCCCCCCCCCCCCAATCAGGGTTAGACCCAGCATCCCAGGAATGGTTATGTTAGGCCTGGCTACAATGTATTGCGTTAAAATAGACCTATGGTACTTTTCTTAGAGGCGTAACAAACGAATCTGCAGTATATATGAGGAGTGCATGAACGTGCAATGTTTAACTTTTTTTCCTCAGCTATTCTATCTAATTTCTCTTCATGTCTTGTTAAAGTTTTCATAGTTTATATAGGAAATATTTATTTTAATGTTCTTACTGTTCTTGAAATATTTTATTTTTCCTTGTTTCCTTTCCTCACTGGGCTATTTTTCCTTTTGGGG
The DNA here is from genome assembly GCF_036898095.1 of Palaemon carinicauda. Classification (NCBI taxonomy): domain Eukaryota; kingdom Metazoa; phylum Arthropoda; class Malacostraca; order Decapoda; family Palaemonidae; genus Palaemon; species Palaemon carinicauda. The sequence goes on from NC_090768.1 coordinate 24,000,342, forward strand.
CCCCTGGGCTTATAACATCCTGCTTTTCCAACTAGGGCTGTAGCTTAGCAAGTAATAATAATAATAATAATAATAATAATAATAATAATAATAATAATAATAATAATAATAAATTCAACGGATTTATCACTTCGCTAAACTCAGTGAACGTGATCTTGCAGCAAAGATTGCAAATGAGCGCAGCAGGTATTAAATGATTTACATTACCCATGAAAAGGCGTTTAGAAAGATTAAAATTTTCCTCCATGTGAAGATTCCGTATAATAACGTCAGGAGCAAGGTTTTATGATCAAGTAAATATAAATGCGTTTTTCGTTACCTTCAAAACCCAATTGAGTTATCTTGTGAAAAATAAATTTTATTTGGTGTTTTACACGACTTTCTTTCATCTTAAGCCTGGACACTTGCCAAAAAAAAAAAAAAATGTAAACTGAAGTACTTTACAGCTGCACATGAAGGCCCTTCAAAATTCCTATGACTTTCAATCATTCTTCTTTTTTCGCATAAGTAATATTAATGTAATTTAACGTAATCATCAGTCATTAATTAATATCATTATCTCCTCCTACGCCTATTAACGCAAAGGGCTTCAGCTTGATTTCGCCAGTCATCTCTTTCTTGAGCTTTTAATTCAATACTTCTCCATTCATCATCGCCCACTTCACGCTTCACAGTTCTCAATCATGTAAGCTTGGGTCTTCCAACTCTTCTAGTGCCTTGTGGACCCCAATTAAAAGTTTGGTGGACTAATCTCTCTTGGGGAGTACGAAGAGCATGGCCAAACCATTTCCATCCACACCTCAACATGGTCTCATCCACATATGGCACGCAAGTAATCTCTCTTATATTTTCATTTCTAATCCTGTCCTGCCATTTAATTCCCAATTTTCTTCTGAGGGCTTTGTTCTCAAATCTACTAAATCATTTGGAGATTGTTTCATTGTCATACCACGAATCATGTCCATACAGTAACACCAATCTTACTAAACTGATATATAGTCTGATTTTTATATGTAATTTCAGGCAATTTCATTTCCAAATTTTACTTAACCTAGCCCTTGTCCGATTTGTTTTCTTCAATCTTTCACTAGACTCCACTTCTAATAAGCCTGTATTGAAGATCATAGTTCATAAATAATTAAATGATTCTACCTCATTAATCCTTTCTTTTCCAATAATATTTCATCTTCCATTGCATATTCAGTTCTCATCATCTCGGTCTTTCTTCTAATTATCTTCAGCCCATCCTCCTGTGATATTTCATGCATTCTGATATGCATGCATTGCAAATCATGTAGCGTTCTGCTAACAAGGGCAACATCATCAGCATACTCTTCTTCTTCTTCTTCATCTTCTTCTTTGTCTGCATTTTTCCCACTTCTATGTGAGGTCGATGCTTCTGGCCAGCGTTCTATGCATCACAAAATCCATTAGAAGGATAAATAACTTAGGCGACAACACATTCCCTTGGAGTACTCCACTATTCACTGGAAATTCATTTGATAGGACTCCACTAACATTAACTTTGCATTTGCAATGCTCATGAACAGACGTAATCAAAATTTACATATTTCAGAGGAATGCCATAATAAAGCAGGACTTTCCACAAAATTGGCAGGTGCACACTATCAAAGGCTTTTTCATGGTCCACAAATGCTATCAAAAAAAGGATTTTTATATTCTATGCATTGCTGTACAACAGGTCTCAAAATGAAAATTGGGTTAATACAGCTTCTATCTTTTATAAATCCTTCTTGTTCATATCTCAGCTTTTCATCAATCTTTCTCTCTAGTCTCTTCAGATTAAGCATGCATGACAACTGACGTAAGTGTTATGCCTCTGTAATTATTACAATTAGTCAGGTCTCTTTTTTGCCATTTTCACCAATACTCCTAGCTCCCATTCATCACATTTTGCCTCTTCATGCCACATTCTACAAAATAATCTTGTAAGTAATCAGGGAGTCACTTTATTTTCAGCTAGTATCATCTCAGCAGTTATTCCATCCTCTCCAGGGGCTTTCAATCTCCTGAATTTTTTAATGATAGCTTCCACTTCAAACGCACTGAATTCATTCACAGGCACATAAAGGTCTTCATCAGCTTCAGGTATAAAAATCAAATTATTCCCTTCGTATCTCCTATTCATGACCTCACTAAAGTGTTCTATGCAACGTTGTCTTTCTTCATCCTCTGGCGTCATAAGAGATCCTTCTCTCTTTTTATGGGTATATGCTTCTTCTTCGCTCCCATAGAGATTTCATTAATAATTCTATGAGCAATTCTTACACCATAGCCACTACCTGAATTCATAGCTTTGTCAGTCTCATCTGCTTTTTTTGTCTAAATATTCTCTCCAGTCATTCCTGGCTTTTCTTTTGACCTCACTATCAATACAGGAATACTTAGCATGCTCTACCTTATAATTCTAATTACTTCCTCGAAAACTTTCAACGCTCAATTTCTGTCTTTGTCTCCTTTTTATAGTACCCCAAAAATCATTTGATATCCATGGCTTTCTCCTTGTAACTGCAAGTCCCGAAACTTCACTACCAACTGATCGGTATATGCTCTTAATATCACACCATTCTTCATTAATTGTCTGCTCTTCGTCTCTTAAAGTCTCTAAGACTGCAAACCGATTCCTATATTCAATTGCAAATGTTTCTCTGAGCTTATCTTCCAAAAGTTTGGTTGCATCAGACCTAGGAATTCTATCTACATTTCTGTTGGGTGCTTTCAATTTTAATTTCAATGCATCAATGAGGAGCTGGTGATCACTACCAATATTTGCACCTCTATAGCTTCTTACATTTTTCAGCGTCCTCCTTCTCTTTTTATTAATGGCTAAGTGACCTATTTGATTTTTGTAACTGCCACATGGGGAAGTCCATTTATATTTGTCAATGCCTTTGTGCTGGAAAAGAGTACCTCCAATGACAATATTATTTGTTAAACAGAAACTTATGAAATGTGCTCCCTTTTCATTTGCAACTTCGGCAAGATCCTTCCAACTTTAGCTTTGAAGTCACCAATTACAATTTTCATATGTCTCTCTCGGATCTCATCTATTATTATTATTATTATTATTGTTGTTGTTGTTGTTGTTGTTGTTGTTGTTGTTGTTGTTGTTATAACAATAGATATAGTTACTATTATACTATCTTTTACTATTTAATAGCCATTCCTGTAATGAAATAAAAATTTACTTATAGGTACCTCGTAAACAAAATTATGTAAAGGAAAGTGTAATGATTCCTTTAAACTGAGATAAGGTTTCTCTTTAAAACCATCTACTTTACCCGGAGTGCATCTCTTGTTTAATAAAAATTTCGATGAACTCTGAGTCGTCTATTGAATTCATAAGCACAGTTACAAAATACCCAAAATTACTGATCTCTCTCTCTCTCTCTCTCTCTCTCTCTCTCTCTCTCTCTCTCTCTCTCTCTCTCTCTCTCTCTCTCTCTCATATTTTCCCTGCTCCCAAATGCAACCTCTAAACGTGACCAACATTAACTTAACCTCATCGTACAAGCAAATCATGAAAAGTACCGAAAAAAAAGTTCCCAGCTTCCTGTGAAAACTGTATAAACCTCCAACCTCTCCATCACTATGAAGATCAGCTATCCGAAACCCTAATAGTAACCGCATCTACACCTCCTATATGCAGTATATAAAAAGTGAAGTCTGGCGGTGAGGTCATCGGGCAATCAACCGGTTTTCTGTAACGACCATCATTCTGCATTCTTGGAGATTCAATGCAAATCGACCTCTCCGGCCTCTAAAACCACCCTCGCTTCCCAGCAGTCTCCTTTGGCCCTTGTCAAACGAGTTTCATGCATTACATGAGGTCGGTGAACTGAAGGTGCCGGATATTAGTGGTGATAAGATTTGACTTAGCAGGAGGCTGGCCCACAGAGGTGAAATACCCATAGCTTCTTCCTATGGATATATAAAAAGATGTTTTCAGACTTTTACTGCTTCGTGATGCACGTTTTAATTCAATTGGAGCCCTTGGGCTTATAGCATCTTGCTTTCCCAACTAGGGATGAAGCTTGGCTAATAATAATAATAATAACAATAATAATAATAATATAACGACAATAATAATAATAATAATAATAATAATAATAATAATAATAATAATAATAATAATAACAATAATAATAGTAATAATAACAATAATAATAACATAAGGATAATAATAATAATAATAATAATAATAATAATAATCATAATAATAATAATAACAGTAATAATAATAATAATAAAAATAATAATAATAATAAAATCCCTCTTCCTTTACATATGAGACTAGTGTCACTTAACAAGTATAGCATATGAATGGCATACGCACGCATACCTACATAAATATAATCATATGAAGCAGAAATAGTAAACAATGACGATTAAACTTTATAAGAAAATAAACTTTAAGCAGTATCTTGAGGCATAAAAAGGTATGTAGGTAATATAACATTGAGATCAAACAAAAAGGCTGGGAACCTTAGGAAAGATATAAATCAGAATGGAAAACAATACAAAAATACAATAACAGTTTTGAAACATCCATACATGAAGTAGGTAAAATCATATTTGAAATATATATATATATATATATATATATATATATATATATATATATATATATATACATATATATACATATATATACATACATACATACATACATACACACATATATATATATATATATATATATATATATATATATATATATATATATATATATATAATTAATTAACTATCTTACCTTATAAATTAAATAGGTAAACCATCATTCGGGGAAAAAGAAGAAACACGCAACCTTTCAACGTAAAAGAATAAAAAGAAGACGAAAATGAAGGAAAGCATAAGAGAACTCGCATGTTGCCAACGTACTGTTGCCTAGGTACCTATACTACTCTCCCAATGTCACCTCGACCTCACGAACCAAAAGTAACACATGCTGCTGCATCTCCCCCTGCCTTTGAAAGGTTTCTGCGAAAGGCGACTCGTGTCTCTCCATCACGATTTATACTGGAGGAGGAATGTGTATAGTATGCAGGTTCCAATCATCTACTGTAATTGGATCGTGTTTTCTCAAGCAAATGCTGCTTTAATGCGAATGTTGATACTGTCAAGGTGTTTATGGTCAAAGCATCCAGGTTTTTCCATATTAGGGACCCTGTTAGGTTTTCTTGTTGACTTTTATATCTTGAGAGAGAGAGAGAGAGAGAGAGAGAGAGAGAGAGAGAGAGAGAGAGAGAGAGAGAGAGAGAGATTAAATTACATAACACCAAAACAGCATCCTACATTAACTTTACTAAAATGATGTGGCCAAAATTGCCAGAAAAAAATATTAGCATCATAAATACTGAAAGAAAACTGGTGAGAGAGAGAGAGAGAGAGAGAGAGAGAGAGAGAGAGAGAGAGAGAGAGAGAGAGAGAGAGAGAGAGAGAGAGAGAGATTAAATTACATAACACCAAAACAACATCCTACATTAACTTATTTACAATGATAATGTGGCCGAAATTGCCAGAAAAAAATATTAGCATCATAAATACTGGAAGAAAACCGGCTGTAAAAATTATAAACAATTAACCCAAAGGGTAAATGCTAAAGTACTTTCACTCGTAACGTAAGACAATCTAAAGACTAAAGACATTATCTCATAGCTATGAGAAAACGAAATTTTTATTAGGGTTTTCATATAATTGGAAATCCTTGGAACACCCCATTAGCGAATAGTATTTCGAGAAGGGTACACCCTCTCCCATATTCTATATACCTTGGGTACACCTGCTAATTGAGGCATGAACGAGGAACACGAGATGGCTTATAATTTTTCGCGGTTTTGACCACTACCAGACACAAGTTTTAGCCCCACACAGACACGTATCATTAAAGTGTATTTCATAATGGAAAACAAAATGATAACCCCTAATTAACAATAGTCATTAATTTTAAAACGTATTTCTTAAAAAATGATAAACGTGGAAGTTTCTATGTTATGCCCTTGAAAATAACTAAATATTTTAAAGAAATTTAGGAAGCACAATTCTCCGTGTGTTCTATTCAAAGACTGAATACCTTAAGTTTTTGTCAGACAGTGTGTTGAGATACTATCCGCTACGCCCATTTCGTTTTCATCATAAGAACAGAAACGTCAGAAATCTTATAAAAACCGATAAACTCTAAAAGGAAAATCACGTAATACGTTATACTTCATGCTCGATTTCTTGTTTCGGTGTGAAATAAGTACAGATTATCATCCTGATAAATCGTACCACTGTCAGTTAATAGATTCAGATAAAGGTGTGGCCATAAGGTAATTTTTCTTCATAATACTGCCTGACGTAGGAGGAATAATGCGAATAGAGCAATACCAAGATAAAACGAGAAGAATTAAGAACACCATCAACCAACAGAAGTTTTATTTCATGCATATCATCGTCATCTAATATTAATCATGTAAAAAATTTGTATAGGAACTTTTCTATACATCTATCTATCAATACAGTATATATATGCCATATTACATATATATATATATATATATATATATATATATATTTATATATATACTGTATATATAATGCATACACATATATAATTTTCATATACATATAATGTATATATATATATATATATATATATATATATATATATTAGAGAGAGAGAGAGAGAGAGAGAGAGAGAGAGAGAGAGAGAGAGAGAGAGAGAGAGAGAGAGAGAGAGAGAAAATCTATATATGTATCTATATATATATATATATATGATGTACATATATATATACAGTATATATATATATATATATATATATATATATATATATATATATATATATATATATATATGCGTGTGTGTGTACATCACATATAAAGTAGGGTGAGAAATAACATATACAATTTATATTTTTGCAGAAACTTTCACACTTTTTACTAACGCTTCATGTTTGCTAATAATAATAATAATAATAATAATAATAATAATAATAATAATAATAATAATAATAATAATATAGTTTCCAGTACGAAAGTAAATAATCATCATGCAAGAAATTTCATGTTATTTTGGAATTTATAATTAATATATATTAATTAAGGAGAGCTGGAATTTTATAAAAAGCAGAAATAAGATGATATGATTTCAAGTTGCTAGCAAAGGCAAAAAGAGGCATTAGTGTTTTGAAAGTGGTTCGAGTCCCGTTCAAACTCATTAGTTTCTTTAGTGCCAGCAACCTCACCCTCCTTGTGAGCTAAGGATGGGGGTCCAGTTGGGGAGGGGAGTCATCAGCACCCATTGCCTGGCCCTCCTTGGTCCTAGCTTGGGTGGAAAGGGGGCTTAGGCACTGATCACATGAATATGTTCAGTCTCTAGGGCATTGTCCTGCTTGCTAGGGCAATGTCACTGTCCCTTTGCCTCTGCCATTCATGATCGGCCTTTAAACCTTTAAACGATTAAATAAATTTATCAACATTTTGGAAGCGAGAGCGAGCCAGTGTGAGGTGGATGGTGCATACCTGATAAAGGTGACCATGTTTCTAATTAGGTTTCTTGGTAGGTGCAGGAAGCGGGCTTGAAAGTAGAATCCTTTGACACGTCTGTACATAAATGATTCAAATATTAGATGTTTTTATGTTGAAGAGGCTGACATAAGTCTTTTTATAGTCTATATATAAATTATGTTTGAATGTTAATATTTTTTAAAATATTTCATTCTAATTTTTCATTACTTCTTATATCGTTTATTTATTTCCTTGTTTCCTTTCCTCACTAGGCAATTTTTCCGTTGGAGCCCTTGCGCTTATAGCATCTTGCTTTTCCAACCAGGGTTGTAGCTTGGTTAGTACTAGTAATAATAATAATAATA